>NW_024096493.1:4147500-4430047 GCF_016545835.1 Crotalus tigris | reverse complement strand
AAGTAAGAAATATACAATTATATTCATGAGTGTCTAATTTAGTTTGATGGCTTTTTTGTTTTATGGAAGTTTGTTTGGTATGGAAATATGAAAGTTAAATGTGGAATGAAAAAAGAAACTTGGCTTTACAGAGACTAAAAATGCATTTCTTGGAGTAATAGATTGATTTAGACTGGAATTTTGAAATGTTTAATTAATTAGGAATTTTTGTGTATAATATGTTTCGATATGGTAATTAAATGGATGGAATTTGGTTTGTTTAATGAATGGAAATGAATTAAGTCAATGATTACGATAAGCAACAAAAATGGACTTACTGGCTGAAAGGTTAAAGATAATGATCTATTTTTAGAAGTAAGAAAATTATAACTATATATATGTGTAATGTTTAATTAATTAAGAGATATTTGTGTATAATAATACGATTTGATAAGATATGATAATATTGTTTTTTTTACTAAATTAGCTATTATTGGAAGAAGAAATAAATAAGATTGGTGATAAAAAAGGGATGAGAGAGATTAAGAACTTGAGTTTATTTGCAAGAGATATTTGAAGGGGTAATATGTTGATGTAAAACATTATTTGATTATGGTAATTGAAATTGATAAAGTTTTAATAAACAGGTTTAGTAGTAATTGAAATTTAGGATAGAAATGAAATATATTAAATTTATTATGTTACTTGAAGGAAATAGAGAGATGATAGCGAATGTGTTAAGTTGAGCTGTTATTCTGTGATTTTATGTTGGGAATCTTTGTTTACCCAAACACCACGGTGTGTCTCAAACACTTTTTGTTAAAACTATAAAACCAATAAAATATATTTTAAAAAAATAAGTTAATAATATCTTATCAAAGTTTGCTCTTGTAAAATCCATACAGTTTAACATCTTTATCATATCTAACTTGCATTTGTAAATGTGCCCACCATGATAAATTGATACCCTGATTTTCCATTTCTTGTTTAGATTATAAATTCCCTTCAGAGTTTAGAATATCTCTGTATGTCCGGATTTGTTCAAAATCAACTAAATTTGGATGTACAAATGCTTCCATTGTTGAAAGCCACCCTGGAATTTTCAGTTATATTTTACATTTTATTTTTTCCCATGTTGTTAATAATGCATTTCTTATATAGTGATTTTGAAAGTATTTATGAATTTTATTTTTATTGTACCATAAGAAAGCGTGCTACCCCAATTGTAAATCATGCCCCTCCAAATATAACAACCTTTTGTTTCTAAGAATTATCCATTCTTTTACCCATGCTAATACAGCAAGATTCTATATTTAGGCAAGAAAAACCAAATGCACAGGTATAGTAAAGGGGGTACCTTGCTCAATAGTAGTAACTGTGAGAAGGACCTTGGAGTCCTAGTGGGCAGTCACCTAAATATGACCCAGCATTGTGCTGCAGCTGCCAAAAAGGCCAGCACAGTGCTAGGCTGCATTAACAGAGGGATAGAATCAAAATCACGTGAAGTGTTAATACCACTTTACAATGCTTTGGTAAGGCCACACTTGGAATACTGCATCCAGTTTTGGTCACCACAATATAAAAAAGATGTTGAGACTCTAGAAAGAGTACAGAGAAGAGCAACAAAGATGATTAGGGGACTGGAGGCTAAAGCATATAAGGAATGGCTGCTGGAATTGGGTATGTCTAGTTTAATGAAGAGAAGGATGAGGGGGTACATGATAGCAGTGTTCCAATATCTCAGGGGCCGCCACAAAGAAGAGGGAGTCAAGCTATTTTCCAAAGCGCCTGAAGGCAGGACCAGAAGCAACGGGTGGAAACTAATCAAGGAGAGAAACAACCTAGAACTAAGGAGAAACTTCTTGATAGTTAGAACAATTAACCAGTGGAACAACCTGCCTCCAAAAGTGGTGAATGCTCCAACACTGGAAGTTTTTAAGAAGAGACTGGACAGCCATTTGTCCGAAATGGTATAGGGTTTCCTGCCTGAGCAGGGGGTTGGACTAGATGACCTCCAAGGTCCCTTCCAACTTTATTATTATTATTATTATTAGTATGGATCATCGCACAGTCAGCCAGATGTTCAGACTGGATTTGGCATTTTGTCTACCTATCGAGTCCTTACCCAGGACCTGGGATAGGCAGATGTGGATGTTTGATGGTATTACAGATATCATCGCAGGATGAAAGCAGTTCCTAGTAAGGCCGCCTTTTGCAATTGACTAATAGCAAATTTGTCAATGCTAATGGTGTTCAAGTGGTTCTCCAGTTGTTTTGGGATTGCACCCAAGGAGTCTATTACTATTGGTACTATCCTTCCTTGCTTTTGCCACAGTCTTTCTATTTCTATTTGTAGGTCTTTGTATTTTGTTATCTTCTCCAGTTCTTTCTCGTTATTATTACTATTACTATTATTATTATTATTATTATTATGGATCATCGCACAGTCAGCCAGATGTTCAGACTGGATTTGGCGTTTTGTCTACCTATCGAGTCCTTACCCAGGACCTGGGATAGGCAGATGTGGATGTTTGATGGTATTACAGGTATCGTCGCAGGATGGAAGCAGTTCCTAGTAAGGCCGCCTTTTGCAATTGACGAATAGCGAATTTGTCAATGCCAATGGTGTTCAAGTGGTGCTCCAGTTGTTTTGGGATTGCACCCAAGGCGCCTATGACTATTGGTACTACCCTTGCTTGCTTTTGCCACAGTCTTTCTATTTCTATTTGTAGGTCTTTGTATTTTGTTATCTTCTGCAGTTCTTTCTCTTCTATTCTGCTGTCTCCAGGCACTGCCACGTCCACTATCCAGACTTTTTTGTCTTTCTTATCGACATTTGTTAAGTCTGGGGTGTTATGTTGCAAGTGCTTGTCTGTTTGAATTCTGAAGTCCCAGAGCAGTTTAATTTTATCATTTTCTATGACTTTCTCTATTTTATGATCCCACCAGTTTTTGCTTACAGGCAAATGATATTTTTTGCAGATCTTCCAATGCGCTATTGTTGCTACTTTGTCATGCTGCTGCTTGTGGTCAGTCTGTGCAATCTTCTTGCAGCAGCTTACCAGGTGGTCCACTGTTTCTTCAGCTTCTTTGCATAGGCGGCACTTACTGTCTGTTGCTGTCTTCTCAATTTTGACTTTATATGCATTTGTCCTTAAGGCGGCGGTTCTCAACCTATGGGTTGCGACCCCATTTCGGGTTGATCAACCATTTTACGGGGGTCGCCAAACAATGCAATCCACTATTTTCCCCCATCAGGGGGTGCCGCCGCACATGCGCGCCGCGCATGGTGGCAGCGCCGTGCATGCGCGCCACGCATGGGGGCAGCCCCACGCATGTGCACCGCGCATGGGGGCAGCCCCACGCATGCGCGCGGCGCCGCACATGCGCGTGGCACCGCACATGCGCACAGCCCCATGCATGCGCAGCACGTTGGTGTGACAGGGGTCGCCGTCACACAAACGTTGAGAAACGGTGCCTTAAGGCTTGGTCTTGTGCAGCCAGAATTAGTCCCTCGGTCTCTTTCTTCAATTTTCCTGCTCTTAGCCATTGCCAGGTCTTGTTATTATCTGCTTTCCCAGCACTATTTTTTTAATGTATTGGCCATGTAGTGCTTTGTCTTCCCATGCCTCTATTCTGTTCTTCATTTTGTCTTTCTTGTAGGCCAGTTTGGTCTCTCCAGTAGTCAGTAAGCCTTCCTGATATACTAATTTCAGTGCATCTTCATCATTGTTCTTCAGATATTCTTCAAAAGCCATTTTTTCTTCTTCAACCATCTGATGTACTTGTAGCATTCCACGCCCACCTATTTGCCTTGGTAGATAAAGTCTATCAATGTCACTGCGTGGATGAATGGCGTGATTCATTGTCATTATTTTTCTGGTCTGCCTATCCATTGATTTTAGTTCTGCTTGAAGTCCAGTCCACTATTTCACAGCGGTGTAGCCTATGACTGGGATTGCCAGGTGTTGATTGCCTTGATGGTGATTTCCTCCATTGAGTTTGGATTTTAAAGATCTGCTTCACTCTCTTGATTTATTCACCTCTAATCTTTTTCTTGACTTCAGTGTGCTTGATGTTGTCAGCTTGAAAGATACCCAAGTATTTGTAGTAATCTTCCTCATCCAGACTCCTAATGTTATTTTCGTGGGGCACCTTGATTCCTTCAGTTTTCACTACTTTTCCTTGTTTGATAGTAAGTGTGGCACATTTGTCCAAGCCCAACTCCATTACAATATCTTGGCTATATATACGGACAGTGTTGAGCAGCAATTCTATTTCAGATGATGTTTTTCCATACAGCTTCAGATCATCCATATAAAGGAGATGGGGATAGTTGGCAGAGCGTTGATGCGTTTGATAGCCTTGTCCTGAGTTATTCAGTATTGTTGACAGAGGAAACAGTGCAATAACAAATAGTAATGGTGAGAATGAATCTCCTTGAAATATTCCTCTCTTGATATTAACCTCTCCCAGCCTCTCACCATTGATCTGCAACTGTGTCTTCCATTGTGCCATCGATCTTTGCACAAATTTTCTGATGTTTCTACTGACTCCTGTTATTTCTAGGCACTTTATTATCCAATCATGTGGCAGAGAGTCAAATGCCTTTTTGTAGTCAATCCATGCCACATTTGGGGTGGTCTTCCTTCTCTTGCAGTTTCCAAGATCATTTTGTCTATTAGGAGTTGATCTTTTGTTCCTCTGCTATTGGGGCGGGTTCCTTTCTTCTCAGGTGGAAAGAGATTGTTTTCAACTAGATGCTGTTGCACTGCATCAGCTACTACACCAGTTAGTAATTTGAAAGTTGTTGGTAAGCAGGTCATTGGCCTGTAGTTACCTGGTGTTGCCCCTTTTTCTGGATTTTTCAATATTAGGTAGGTTTTCCCAGTTGTTAGCCACTTTTCAATTTCTCCTCCTTGTAGTATATTGTTGAACTGTTTGGCAATGAGTGGGTGTATAACAGTTAGATGTTTCAACCAAAACCAATGCAGTTCATCTTCACCTGGTGCTGACCAATTTTTGATTTTCTTTGCTCTTTTTTATACCATTTTTGTTGTTATTACTAGTTATTTCATTTCAACTTCTGTTTTATTTGCATACACCTCTTTTAACCAAGCCTCATCCTTGTTGTATTTCTTTGGGTTATCCCATATCTGCTTCCAGAACTGCACTGTTTCTTCCTTGTCAGGTACTGACTGATTCTTTGCAGTTTCTCCATTGATGGATTGGTAGAAACGTTTCTGATTGGATTGGAATTGGAGGTTCTGCCTATAGTTTGCAATTCGAGCTTCATATCTACTGATTTTCCTGGCTATAGCTGTGATTTGTTGCTTTATTATTTCCAGTGCTTCCTTGATCGTCCTTGTTTCTAAGTGGTATTTCTTGATTAGGTATTCTTTGGTCTTCTTGTTCTTCAGCTTCTTTTCTTTCATCTGTTCTAGCTTGCTTGCATGTAATCTTAACTTGCTGATCTTATTTTCTAGTCTAAGCTTCCATTTTTCTGGTGCACTGTTTGTTTGTTTTTCTTCTTTGTTGATTTTGCATCCCAGGTATTCAGTTATAACTGCAGCTGTGCTGTACATTAGTTGGTTTTTTTCTTGCAATGAGTTGATGCTTATACTTGATATTGCAGTATTTGCATCTTTTAATGCTTGTGCTAGCTGTTTCTTTGGAACAAGCTTCAATGTAGGCAGCCTTATTCTGTTATTTTTGTGCTATTCTAGATGCTCAGTTATTCTTTGTTTCAATTCTTTTATTTCTTTAGTTAGAGGGTTTTGTTCTTCCTGAGGAAGAGGTGCCTGGTTTCCAAATGAGAACAGTTGTATATGTCTACTGGATTCCTTCACTGCCAACTCCCCCTGGTTTGCCTCTACATTCTTGTTAATTGCGACTCCGAATGCCTTGCAAACGGATCGGGGCCGTTTGAGGCAGTACCCGGGCAGGTGCAAAGCTGCCCGGGACCAGACAGGCTGTCGCCAGCGCCGTGCGCAGGCGCGGGTGCTGGCGCGGGAAAAGTAACCCATTTACCCGGGAGTTGCCTATATAAGAGGCTGTGAGGCGTTTGGGCTGAGCTGAAGCCATCTTCCTGTAAGCTGAACGCTCAATAAAAGAACCTGAGAACTCCAGCTGCTTCTCGTGTCTGTTTTCCCGCCAAGGACGCAACACTGGCGACGAAGGTGGGATGCCTTGCACTACCTGAAAGGAACAAAGAGTGTAAAGATTACCCAAGAGTCCTGAGCGGCGGGAAGAGCGAACGGCGTCGACTCGGCAGCTGCCAGCCAATCCGGTCGCGCTATTCGGGACGTAGGCTGACTGATAGACCCGTCTCCTGAAGATCCGAAGATGGCGAAAATCGGAAGGCTTTCGGAATTCGACGTCTCACATCCAGAGCGGTGGGAGTCCTACGTATCCAGAATGGAGAACTACTTCAAGGCAAATCAAGTGAGGGAAGATAGCTTGAAGGCGGCCACACTGCTTTGCGTTTGCGGCCAAGACGCCTTCGAAATCGCAGAAAATCTTGTAGCACCTGTTCCAGTAGAGTCTGTAAGCTACGCAGACCTGAAGAAGCTGCTGAAAGAGCACTTCCACCCAAAGGTGTCCGTTATCTCATGGCGCCACACCTTCGAGCAGAGGGATCAACGGTCCGGTGAAACAGCCAAGGAATACATCGAGCTCGTTACGGAACGGCCCGCCAAGCCCTGCGAGTTCAAGGACTCGAGTAGGAACGAATGAGGGACCGAATTCGTGTGCGGGTTAAGGCATCGAGAGCTACAACAGAGACTTTCGCTAAGGAAGAATTATCCTCCAAGAGCCTTAAGGGAAGTCACGCCAGAAGAAGCAGCAAGCCGGCGCCTCGATCAAGAACATTGCGGCTCCGATCAGAAGCAGTGCAGAGGGTTGCGTTCCGTGCACAGGAAGACGCTTCCAAAGAAACTCCGAGGAGGATCGGACGAGGGAAGTCGACCGTCTTTCTACACCGCGAAGGAAGGAAACCAGAAGGAAGCTAGTGGCTATGCCTCAGTTGCATCGGCTGTGGAGGTCGCCACAGGAGAACCGACTGCAAGTTACGCTCCGCTACCTGCCGGGCATGCGGTAAACAAGGGCACATTGCAGCTGTGTGCCTGGGCCGACGAAAGGCACAACCCCAAGAAGAACGCCTGAAGGGTACCAGATTCCCCAGCCAGAATAGGGTAGGTTTTTGCGCTTCGCGAAGAAGCATCTGTAGAACAGGCACACACAAGCCCATGAAGAAAAAGATGTCACTCAACGTGAAGCTACAAGGGGTTCCATTATCTATGTAACTAGACACAGGGTCTGCCCTGTCCATCATTTCATTGCATACATTTAGGTAAGATTGTTCAGTAGTGGGACTAAGGCCAAGTTAAAGGCCTTTCTGATATTGTATTACACAGATTTTCAGGACAATACAAGATCTGGTGTTAAGGGGGAGGCCACCTCAACGTTGCAATAAAAGAGTTTTGAACTGGTCCACTAGACTTATTAGTAGTAGGGGCGTAGAAACGAAACGGAGTCTCATAGGCACTCGATTGGTTTTCGAGGCCCTGGGGATACACGTCACAGGACTCAACAGCTTACAAACACTCGACCTACAGGAAGTCTGCAAAGAATTTGCAGATGTTTTCAGCCCCCAGCTGGGCACGTTCAAAGGACCACCTGTGTCCTTAAAGCTAGACCCCACTGTCACTCCCATTAGGATTAAAGCAAGAAGGGTCCCTTTGGCTTTAAAAAGTAAGATTGACACTGAATTAGACAAACTAATCCAACAAGGAATCCTAGAACCTGTTGATTCCAGCCCATGGGAGACCCCCATTGTCACGCCTCTAAAGGCAAATGGGGACATTCGCATTTTTGCTGATTACAAATGCACACTCAATAAGGCATTGCAGCAACATGCCTATCCTGTTCCTGTGGTCAGTCACATCCTGGCCTCTCTCAAGGGGGGGCGTGTTTTTGCAAAGCTTGACATAGCTCAAGCATATCAACAGCTGCCTGTTGATAATGATGCTGCCATAGCTCAGACTATTGTGACCCACAGGGGAGCCTTTAAGGTAAAAAGGCTACCAGTTTGGAGTGAATGTCGCTCCTGGGATTTTCCAAAGCGTTATGGAAAACACACTACGAGGTATACCAGGGGTCTGCCCCTATTTTGACGAGGTCTTGATTGCAGGAGACTCCACACACATTCTAGCTGAAAGGCTTAGGGCTGTCCTGTTAAGATTCAGGAAATCAGGCCTCAAGCTCAGAAAAGACAAATGCAAGATTGGGGTGCCTTCTACTGAATTTCTGGGCTTCAAAATTGATGCTGCTGGGATTCATCCTGCTGAATCCAAACTAACTGCTATTTTAGAAGCACCCAGGCCAAAGTCTAAGGCCGAACTTCAGGCCTTCCTAGGCCTCCTGACTTTCTACAATTCTTTTCTTCCACATAAAGCTAGTGTAGCTAGAGGCCTCTTTCAAAGGCTACTAGACAAACAAGCTGTGTGGCTGTGGTCACAAGCACATGAGGCTGACTTTAAAAAGAAGCAGGCACCTTGCTTCACTTTAACAGGGAGCTTTGCACATTTCAACGAGTCTATTCCTGTGCGCATCGCTTGTGTGTGATGAGTTCCCCCTATGGGGTGGAGCTGTACTGAGTCACCTCAGGTCTGATGGAACTCAGGTTCCTATTTGCAATACTAATCCAGAAAACACTCGTTCTTCTGCGTAGCGCAAAAACTATGCTCAGATAGACAGGGAGGCTCTGGCTGTTGTTGCTGGAATTAAAAAATTCCACGATTTTCTATATGGCAGGCATTTCACGGTCTTCACTGACCATAAGCCTCTGCTGGGACTGTTTACCACAAGTAAGCAGACTCCCCACATCATTTCCCCTAGAATGCTTAGGTGGTCTATTTTTTTGTCTGCATATGATTTTTCATTACTCCACAAGACTGGGAAAGAAATGGGCCATGCTGATGGCCTCAGTAGGTTGCCTCTGCCAGTAGTAGAAGCTGACCCCGCGCCAGCTGTCAACATTCTATCAATCCAAGCCTTGCCCGAGCTCCCTCTTAGTGCCCGGGATGTTACCGCTGAAACGGGTACAGATCACACACTTTCACGTGTCCGCTCCTGGGTCCTGTCCGGGTGGCCTGAGCACTGCCCTAGTCCTGAGTTTCAGAGTTTCTGGTCCAAAAGGAACGAACTGTCCCTTTCTCAGGGTTGTATGCTTTGGGGAAACAGAGTTGTCATTCCCACCTCAATGAGGACTAGGGTCTTAGAATCCCTCCACGAGGGTCATCCTGGCATTGTTCGTATGAAGGCTCTTGAACGAAGCCACTTGTGGTGGCCTGGTTTAGATAAAGGTATTGAGGCTACGGTACACGCATGCCACCTGTGCCAACGATCTCGCCCAGAGATGCCCCAAGCTCCTGTGCATAGATGGGAGGAAACACAGTCCCCATGGTCTAGGGTGCACATTGACTACGCTGGGCCATTTCAGGGCCAGTTCTTCTTGGTCCTTGTTGACAGCCATTCAAAATGGCTTGAGGTTGTGCCTGTCTCATCCACCACCACTGCAAAGACTATTCAGGTACTGAGGGGGATTTTTGCTGCACACGGGCTGCCAGATGTCATCGTGTCCGACAACGGCCCTCAATTCAACTCCTCCGAATTCCAAGCTTTCTTACAGGCAAACCTGATTCGTCATGCCACGTCTGCGCCTTTTCACCCGTCCACCAACGGTATGGCTGAAAGCATGGTGCGCATCGCAAAGGACGCCTTGAAGAGACTCACCTACGGGGACTGGCATCACAGGTTGGCTGACTTTCTCCGTTCTTATCGCACCACACCGTCCACTTCTACAGGGAGAAGTCCAGCTGAACTTCGTTGGGGGCGCCAACTTACTACTAGACTTGACAGGTTGCATCCGGACAGACTGCCTTCATCTACCTCACATCCTAGGGCACCTAGACAACTACTTGTGGGTGCCCCGGTTTGGGCTCGCAATTACGGGCCTGGTCATACATGGGTCCCCGCTTCTGTTTCCAGGGTCACAGGTCCTCTCTCCTACGACGTAGCCCTGGACAACGGTCGTGTCCTGCATCGGCACATCGACCAACTCCGCTCTAGGCGAGACTTTTCTGATGAGACTCCTGGGTCTTTTCCAGGGGGGGAGGGGGACCCTTTGGAGCAAAGGGAAGGGCACGAGCTGCTGCCCATCTCCACTGATGGAGCTACAAATGGCCCATCCCAGGGTTCCGCGAGAGCTCCGAACAAGAATTCTATGAGCCTACCTAATTACCAGGCATCCACGCCTACTCCAGCCAGGGAGTCACCCCGGGGGCATACTCACTTTCCACACACATCACACAGCACTCCAGCAACGGAGGATACCCGGGTGCATCCCAACAAATCATTCCCTGCAAGAGAGCTGGCACACAATTCCCAAGGTTGGCCTGACCTTACCCCAAATCCTACAGGGGGTCAAACATACACAGAGCTAGTCGAGGAACCAAGTCCCGACTACAACAACCCTAGCACAAATCAGGGAACACCTGAGTTTTGGGAAAGTACAGAAACCCACACGAGCCCGAGCACAGAATGGGGTTCAGGGAATGGACAGCCTCCTGACAGGTCTTGGACTGACCTAGGAGGTTCTACAGAGACGCCCAGCAGTGGCTATCACTTCAAGGGGCCTGAGGGTCTACAGCTAGGTAGGACAACCAGGTCACAAAGCAACAGAAGCCCTGGCCTGACGAGCCCGGTGGGCAAGCAAGCAGGCCAGGCATCGGGGCACAGTCCTTGGAAGACACCAGGGCACATAGAGAGAACAGGCTCACGCCTCCCTCCAGTCAGGGAACTTATGCCAGTAACCCAGAGCTAAGAAGGTCACAGAGAGCAAAGAAATCTCCTAAGTATCTAGAAGATTACATAACATTGCTGGCAAGGCAAAAGCCAGTAATCAGTGGGAGCACTGGGGAGCAAAATGTCATATAAAATAAATGTTGTATGTTGGTAGTAGTTTTAGCCCGGGGGAAAGGGGTGTTATGTCCCGAGCCTTTGCAAACGGCTCGGGCGTTTGCAGGCAGTCCCGGGCAGGTGCAAAGCTGCCCGGGACCAGACAGGCTGTCGCCAGCGCCGTGCGCATGCGCGGGTGCTGGCACGGGAAAAGTAACCCATTTACCCGGGAGTTGCCTATATAAGAGGCTGCGAGGCGTTTGGGCGAGGCTGAAGCCATCTTCCTGTAAGCTGAACGCTGAATAAAAGAAACTGAGAACTCCAGCTGCTTCTCGTGTCTGTTTTCCCGCCACGGACTCAACACATGCCTTCTTCCCAAGTGTGGCACAACTCTTCTAAACCTATTTCAATTTTAGCATCCAGAGAATTTAACTGAATATTTTCATACACCAAATTCAAATCTCTTGTTATCCATCCTTTCTTAGTTATCTGTGGTATTTATTCAAAATGCGTATCCCTAAAATAAGTTACCTGTGGAAGGGGGAAGGTATGATTTATATTTGTTGAGAACCCCATGATAGAGAAAAATGCTGTTGTAGGCAAGCAAATATTCAGGTGGTATATAAAGGATCTAAAAAAGAAGAATTAGAGAGAGTAGAGCCATTGTTGTCCTTCAGAGTAGACAAGAATAAATATTGTAGATACTGTAAAAAAACACATTAGACTTGTCCTCCTTTTGTGTAATGTAAGTTTTCATGGTGAAGAATCCCCTTTATCTATAGACTTTCTACACAAATTAATACCCTGAAAAAATCCACAACTGACTGAAGGGCCCCATGAACAAAGAAGATTCATGAGGTCTTGTAACCGATTTCTAGAGCTTCAGAAACTAATAATTAGCCAATGTTCATAGTGCCCTTTTTCTGGACTGAAATATGTTTTTCTCCCTGTTTTGGTGGTTGATGAAAAAGATTGTTTATCACAGCAACAAGTGCATTAATATAGTAGTTAAACAACAATGGTAGAAGAATACAGCCTTGCCTGACTGTATTGGTTAATAACATATAGTTTGTCATTGGCAAAGCTTCCTTAGATATTGCATTTAATTTTATGGTAATTTTATCATATAGTTAAAGATTAGTAGTAGCACCTTCTGTCTACGAAGAGTTTTGTAATTTGCACCAAAGGTTGGGTGAAAAAAGAAATCAGATAGAAAGCTGCTCTAAAATCCATGAAAGCTGCAAAAAGTGAAACCTATTGGTTTGTAGAATTAAAACACGGTCAAAGGAGGTCAAATTCTCAATCCAATTTGTTTCTCAATCAATATGTTCTCTTAGTCCATCTAATTTCAGAAAGGTGCTTTCAGGAGCCTGATGATCAGTAACTAGTTGGCAGAGTCCAATCTTTTTTATAAATGTGTTAGCTAGGTCATTGGGAGGATTTAGTAAAGTAGATAGTATTTTTTCTTTCACCTCCATTCAATCATAACTGATTTTGGAGATTGATTGGACAAGTCCCTGCAGTTTTCTTGGCACCGTTTTTCAGAAGTGATTTGCCATTGCCTCCTTCCTAGGGCTGAGAGAAAGTGACTGGTGCAAGATCACTTACCTGGCTTTGTGCTGAAGGCAGATCTAGAATTCATGGTGTCCCTGTTTCTAGAAACAATTAATTGTTTCTCTTGTTTAATGGTTAAATTATTTTCCTTACAAAACCTATTATATAGATAGGGTTGACAGAGATGATATATTTTATTGTTTGCCTAATTTCATCACATCATGTAATCTTTCACTTTGTCCACACATGTTAACAAAAGCCGCAACGATGTCTGAGACTCTTCAAAGGCATCAAATCTCCAGATTGCCCTTAAATCCCTTCAGTTGAAAGACACCTTATTCAACAATCTGATTTGGAATGATTCAGTGAAATCTCATTTAATTTAAACTACCTCTGCAAAGCATCACACAGCCCAATTTAACTGAGATGGGTAACAAAAGAGGGAAATCTCAAGTGCCAATTATTTATATCATTTATACAAGTCAAAAAGGCATTTATTCAATTACCTGTTCAGCAAATCATTTACTATGATTTCCTCAAGAACATTATTCCACTTAAGATATTGCTGTTCTTTTGTCCCTTGTATATTTAGCATGATTAACCAAGCTAAATCAACATCACCATTCCTATTTATTTTCCCATGTTCTTTAGCCTCAACAGAAATGTATTTTGATAACTGTTCCTTAATCTCTTTTTACCTACCAATTTACATTTAAACATTTAAATTGCCATTTTTAATTCTCTCCATGTCTCATTACATTCATCTCTTACACTGATGCCATCTAATAAGACTATTTTAGAAAGCAAATGTGTAGGCAATTTAAGAAGGGACAGCAAGCAATGGCCCAGGAAAATGAAGGAATATAGCTATCTAATCATATTTAAAAGGTCTGAGAAAAACAGATGGGGCCCTCAACACATTTTGATTGTATCACAATTATGATGTGAACCACCAGACATATGTCAACAGAGAAAGGTAACATGGAGATGCAAGATAAAATTCTGTCAAGATTGAAATAAAGCACTGAAAGGCTCTTCTAAGGAAAGGAAAACTTTTTTTTATTGTTGCAAGAACAACACACCTCTCTGGTGGGAGAAGTACAAAATTGAGAGAAGAATTAATAAAATATAATAATAAAATATAATATAATTGGTGTAAAAAGTTTAACTTAATATAATAAGCAATACAATACAATCAGTTTCTCAAAGTGTAGCCTAAGGATCTCTGGGGCTCCCAAGATCCTTTGGGGGGGGGTTTCCACAAAATCCAAAGTGAGATGGAACAAGGCGGCCTTAGCAGCTTCTTAGAAAATGTTGGAAACAAATGAAAGGAAGCTTTTGTAAAGAGAGTATTTCAAAACTTATTGGAGACATTATGCCCATTTATTTTCTTTTTAGCATTATCTGCAGTTTTCCAATCCTTTTTGGTGCCGAAGTTGTAGATGGAGTTTGAAGAAAGATGATCATAGTAGTGAGGAGCAGAGGGAGATATATAGCAGGAGGCAGGCCATTCTCAGGAAAGAGAGTTTGGATACAGAAGACCAGTCACCACTACATCCTTGAACTGAGAGACATATTATCGGATGTTTTAAGCTCTGGTCTCTGGCTGCTGCTGGTTACCCCAGGTCTACCTATAGTTTTTTCCTCATCCCATCAATAATAGGGTCCACATGGATTGGTGAGGGGGAGTCCGCTCTCTGTAAATCTGCCCACCAGGATTTCAAGTCTGGGATCATTGTGAGCTCAGGAGGAAAGTATAGGGTAGCTATTTATATACAGGATACTTTGCTGGCAACCAGAGGCACTGTTGCACAGATAACCAGATATGAGACCTTGCTGCAGAAGTTTGATGCCACAGACAAATGGTTTCTGTCCACCCAGTATGGACTGAGGCACTTAAGATCCATTCAAAGCCATTTATTAGGATCTAGGAAGCATCATTCTCTATCTTAGATTCTGCCTTCTGGAATGATATTCACCACAGAAATCCAAATAACTTCCACCCTAATAATGTTTCGGAGTTTGTTTTCCAAGACCATCAGGCAGCAAAGGTCCTATTTTGTTTTGTTTAATGGATATTTTTGTTGGGATACTATAGTTCCTTTGTATTGTTTTTTTTTTAAATTATAAGCTGACCAGAGTCATTTGGATTTGGGCAATTTCCAAATCAAATCAAACCAAATTTTCACAATAAGATTCCATTTTGGTTTATTATGTATAATTAGCTCTCATCCCTTTAGTTCAGCCATTATTTGAAATACTGAGGAGAAAATCTGAAGAGTTCATTAGTCTTGTTTTTATTGGTTTGTTGTTTTTTAAATAGGAAAACATAGCTGAAGAAATGGATGAATTTGTTCAGAATGAATATGTTCATTCCATTTCTCTGAACTTGAATGCCCTCCAAAAATATGTCATGCACAAAAAAATCTGTTGATATGAATAACTGTAGAAAGGAAAACAGAAAAAGGGGGTAGAGATAAGGAAGGGGGTTTGAGATAAGAAGGAAAGTGATGAAGTTTGTTTATGAGAAAGTACTTTAAATCTTCTATAATTACTTAGGACATTTCAGTATGTTCAAGACTTAAAGTTAAAATATCCATTCTAAATATTAAGCAATTTTGAAGTAATAGGAAAAAAGGAAGTGTAAGAAAGTATCACACAGCCCAATTTTAGTCATAGAATAATGACATTACTAATTAGATGTGAAGTACTAAGCCATTTATTTCACTGTCATTCACTGCAAGTTTTTCTTTTACAGTCAATTTAACATAGCTGTTTTTTTTAAAATCACTGATCACCTGAATTACAAAAGGATTTATAAACAAACAGGTGTGTAATTTCTAAGTAAATTAACACCATGAAAAGAACTAAGAAGAATGAATATTTTATAGTTCACATTCACTTAGTAAAATGCTGACCAATTTCAATAATATGATATAATGCTTGTTTTTCTGCAGAGGACGGAGGATACAAAAAAAGGTGAAATACATATGCAGGAATATAAATTTCTCCACTACAAAATGTTAGGACATATGAAAAATCCCAGCATCTGATATTGTTGGATGTAAACTAAACAAGTACTTAATAAATTTATATTGCCTCCACTGTAACATTATTCCAGATTGTTACTAATTTTATAAGATCAAACGTTGAGTCTCGTTTGCAATGCAAGACAGAGTGATTGGTTGTCATTGTTCTAAGCCAATCTAAACCATTATTTTCAAAGAATGTTATCAACCTGAAGTTGATTACATTTATTAATCAACTTCTCAAATATTAAGCCTAACATGTTCTGGCATATCCAGGTGCCCACAAAAGCTTTTTTGTCATTGTCTTTCTCTTACTATTTCCTAGATAATCATAGATGGAGATGCTAGTGATAGAGATGGAGCCTTTGGTTTCTGTAGAATGTAAGGAAGATGGCTTTGAGGGAGATATGCAGAAATTATGGCCAAGACAAAATGGGCGAAAGCATTTTTAAGTCTAGAACATCCAGGTAACATTCCAAAGCAGCTCAGACATCTGCCTAATTCAATGATGTATGAAAAGGTGAAGGTACAGTAAAATTGTATTTGCAAGATTCTGTTATTGTAGCCAATTTCAGTAATAGATTTAGCCTTCCTGTGGAACTGATTTCCTAGACTGATCTACCTGATCACTTGAGACCTAATATCCCTCCTGAGATACATGAATGATCATAGCAAAAATATCAAGTCATCAAGCAGTATTTTATAGAACCCTGTAATTTTTACAAGTGATCCCTCCAAAAGCATAATTAAATTAGATACCGTACAAAAAATCATTTGCACAAAAACAAATATTGGTTCATGTCCTTAAGTTTCTACTTAAATCAAGCACTGCAAATAGTCTTTTTTAAAATTGGTGGAAAAATTGGCAAGTTCTAAAAGTGCCTTGATGCAAACACAGTGACAGTTTGACTTTTACAAACAAGTTTCACATGTGAATTCACACCAAGACTCCTCCTTTCCTCAAGGAGGTACTAAAATGTGAACTAGAAAAAGAAATAGTAGAGAGGTCCTGTCCCATAAGCTAAAATCTATGAAAACACAATAAACATAGTTTGGAAAGCACTTAACGTTAGGCAGACTTACTCTTTAGTTCTTCACCCAGAATCCAAGTGAGATTTATATCATAATTCTGTGATTTGTTTTTAAAAAATCACTGATTTTATACAACATCTCTAAATGAAACGTTTCTCTTGATTTATTTTGTAGCAAACACACCTAGGATTTCAGCTTAACCCTTACAGATTGAGAGACTGAGGAGTGATTTTTAATTTACTGCTAATGATGAAACAACAACTGCAACACAGTCATTGAACTACAAAAGGAAAATGTAAACCCAAACAGTTACTATTTAAAATCATTCCAGGCATTCCTGAATACTTGAAATTTCAGCATATGGATATTGATACCGTACTGTACCATAACCATCACATATACCAGTGATGCAGAAGCCAAGAATCAGGAACAATAGAACATCAAATTACATACAATAGAGATCTATGATCCATTCTTCTGAGTCTTGAAATAATTTGAAAACAACCCAAAGGAAGCAGGAGAACTTCACCAAAACAATGCTGGGTCATGCCAATTTCCCTATGTTTTCAAATCACACACACATTAAAACTCCTAGAATTAAATAATATTGGAAGGAACTCTGTAATCCAGTTGGGCTTTTCCATCTAACCCAGTGTTTCTCAACCTTGACCATTTTAAGGCATGTGGACTTCAACTCCCAGAATTCCACAGCCAGCATTGCTGGCTGTGGAATTCTGGGAGTTGAAGTCCACATGCCTTAAAATGGTCAAGGTTGAGAAACACTGATCTAACCACTCACCTTATATATAGGATACTAACTGAAATTCTTCTGTAGAATTTATTTCTGCATGCTACTAGACCAAGGAACCTCTGAGTGCTCATCATTGGAACAGATGTGATAATGATTTTGTACTTTCAGAGCTGAGAGAGAGAGAGCGCAATTATTTCCTTTGTCCCTGAATACTAATGTAATTTGACACCAGTGACACCCAACACTGACTTGGCATTCAGTCCACAACTTCCATCTGGGACTCTTTTTGAACTATAAATCTCTGGATCTGGGGAACTGACCTAAATTTTGGACTTTCTGCCTCTTCCTGATTTCTAACACCTAGCTCAATCCTGGAGAAATGAAACAACTGCACACTCTTTTATGCCATTTTGATAGTCCTTATAAACTCTTGCCCAGATAGAGATTTCAGATTTTTCTCTCAGAGAGCAAAATACTAATCCCTTAATTACTGCTTCTTATTCTCTGTGAAGGAACCCATGCCACATTAGTCTTTACTTAGAAACAAATCATTTGAACCCATTTCTGTAAATTCCTTTCAACAGTCTTGTTTAGCAGGACTATATAATTACTCATTTTAAAAAGTTCAGATAGTCTTATTTACCACCATATAGATTAGGAACCATATACCCAGCTTTAAATCTTTGTAATAAAAATATTCTTACATAGATCTCTCCATCAATACTTTTCCTAGTTTAAATCTAGAACTTTTTCCATAATCAGGGACATTTCAGAACATGAGACAAAGTGGTTTTTGAACTAAACTAATAAAGCAAAACAATTTGTTTCTGAAAGCAAAACAATTAAAACATATTTGCAATTTTTCAAAAAAAAGTTTCTGGGATAGAACAAAAGATGTAAAATAATGTTTCAAATGACAACTATGATTTCTCTGAGGTATATTGAATATATGGGAACTGAATTATAGCTTATTATGCAAATGAAGCAACATCATAATCAATCATAGAATTCTGTCATTTTTCCAAATGATTTCCTAATTCTTGTCAAAACATATCCTACTCCAAATTCTACTTTTTAAAAAGCATCTTAATAGTGTGACTTGAAAATATATTATATGCACATTTGTTCTGCATACATATGTTGACATCTTAATAGTTAATTGCCTGTCAATTATTTGTATAGGGTTTCCTTTCCAAGTCAGGCATATAATAGGCATTAATTTTTGTATCCCTTCATTTGCAGCTTGTATATGGTGTATTAGAATTATTATTTCAAGATTTATTGAAATACTGATTTTTTATGATACTCATTTATATTGCTTTATTTGACAAGTAGGTTTACAACTAAATACTTATTTACCACTAGTCAAAATAATAATACCTTGCCATCTGTTTACATCAGAACCAAGTTGATTCTCCAGATTTTGGTTGTCATGGCATCCATTTCATATTAAGTTCCCCTCCTCAGCTTTCTATATTCTGATTCTCAACCTGTTGCTGTTTTACTTGGTGCTTTCAAAAGTAAGCACACATCGTCAGGCAAATCCAGACATATAATTTATAGAGAAACTAGAAAACTATTAACAAAAGGGGAGGCAAGATCTTGAACTATTTAAAATAATGCTCTAAGTAAAATTAATGAATGTTGCAAAGCTATTATTCAACTGACATCACTAGCCTTCCACTTGAGCTTCATGTGTTTCTTCTCCACCTAAGATTTATATAGTCCTCTTCTTCACAGTTGAGCCATTGTAACTAATTGTTGCATGGATTATGAGCCTCCTTATCTCAAAATGGTCTAATAAATTATCTATTATTCTCCAACAATGGATACAGAATTGAAGAAACTACTAATCATCCCTTCCTTCAAATGCATTAGAAAGCCAACAGTAAATTACAAACAGAATAATCACATCATATACCAAGACACAGAAAAATTAACAGCAGTCCAGAAGGTAATCACCAAGTTGTTCAGTTAAATGTATATGGCGAGACCTATTCAATGAAGTATATAGCAAGGTTTGGCGAGATAGGTAGGTATTAGTAACAGGTGGATTTCACTGCTCTGTATTGTACTCAGATTTAGCATTAAGGACATCTCTTCACTAAAGACAAGATTTCCTCCTGTCTTGTAAGCTCTGAAGAACGACAGCATTTGTAGGTTACCAGCACGTGCAACGTTCATTATCACCTACATAGTATTGCAGTCAACAGTAGGGGGAAGTTTACACTAGAGAGAAATGTGTTGTAGTGGCATAATGGATGGCAGACAATGAAGAGAACCCCTTTATCATTGAAAAATGGGTCAAAGGAGCCGATGTTAGCTCCAAAAATCTCGAAAAAAGAACGGCGTTGTGTTCAGTTAACCCTTCCTTACCTAGCCTTTATGCTGAAAGAACCCCATGGAAAAGAGGGTTCGAGAAGTGATCCTGCTTTTATTTGCTGTAAAGTACTTATATTTGGGGAAGGGGGGGTGTCTCTCCACAGAAACTCGCACATCAGGCCCAGTTTCTTAGGATTCCCCTCAGCCTCAGTGCCGCGGGGGGAGGGGAGGGGGAGAACAAACCATCGCCGAGGGCGATCCATTCACCCGAGAGAGCGCGCATAGCCGACGGCTACGAAGTCTATTGCACACGAACACCCGCCTCGCGCTTTGATCTGGCGAAGAAGCAACAGCCCCAACTCCCTTCCACGCCCTGTCAGAATCAGGCGCCAATTCTCTCGAAAAGAGCGAAACTGACCAACCGGGACTGACCCTCGCTCGACGCTTGTCCCCGAGAAAGCCCGGCAAGTCCACGGAGAGAAAGGCGTCCAAGGCAGAAGTTGAGGCGCGACACACACACACACACACACACACACACACACACACACACACACACACACACACACACACACACACGGGCGCCAAAGAGAAACCAGACCAAGGCAGCCCCAGCTTACCGGGGGTTGTTGCGAAGCCAATCCAGAGCGTTTGGTGGAGCCCTGCCTGGAACTTAACCTCTTCCACGACTCCGCGAACCTCCCCCGACTGGCGCTCCGACTCCTCCGCCTGCCAAGTTCTTCCTTGTCGGAGCAGCCTTTCTCCGCTTGGCTGGGACTCCGCCACTTCTTCCCCATCTCCGTGACAGACAGAACCCGTGAGGCATAAGTTGAGGCTTTTTCCTTAGGGAAAAAAACCCCACCGCGTCTGACCGAAGGCGAGCGGGCAGGCGGGCGGGCGGACCTCAGGCGTTACCTCAAAGCACTTCTCCCTCGCCCTTTCTCGGCACGCCAGGCAGCCGGCTGGCGCGCGCGCGCTCTTGGTGTTGCCGGCACGCCCGCTTCCCCCGTGGGGGCTGCGGCTGCGGCGCTTTTCCCTCGCTCCAGTTCGGAGCCTCGGCGGACTCTAGGAAGAGCTTCTGCGTCGCCCTTTTCCTCGACGCCGGTGGTTGAGGCACCCACTGCTTTTTAAACGTCCTGTTGCCAAGATACTTGGGCAAGGAGGATGCCGCTTTCCGGATTTTACCCTCTCCGGATTATTTTCCCTTCAGGTGTGCCGAAGGGGAGATCGAACGGCAGATGCAACAAACAGCACACCTTGCAGCACCCATCTCCCCCCCCCCGCGGGAGGAGACTGCTCTCGGCAGCTCCAGAAGCGGCGCATGGTACAAGACAGCCGATCAGGAACCGCCAGAGACTAGACGCGACGTGCCCTTTTGACACTTTCCACAAGAGGAGACAGGACAAGGGATTAACATTCCCTGTCCATCAAACTTATTTCTCTGAAAACTGGTGCTGCCCAAGCTTTTGGACTCTGGGTTTGTTGAGTCCGTGGCGGGAAAATAGACACGAGAAGCAGCTGGAGTTCTCAGTTTCTTTTATTCAGCGTTCAGCTTACAGGAAGATGGCTTCAGCCTCGCCCAAACGCCTCGCAGCCTCTTATATAGGCAACTCCCGGGTAAATGGGTTACTTTTCCCGCGCCAGCACCCGCGCATGCGCACGGCGCTGGCGACAGCCTGTCTGGTCCCGGGCAGCTTTGCACCTGCCCGGGACTGCCTGCAAACGCCCGAGCCGTTTGCAAGGCTCGGGACATAACACCCCTTTCCCCCGGGCTAAAACTACTACCAACATACAACATTTATTTTATACGACAATTTGCTCCCCAGTGCTCCCACTGTTTACTGGCTTTTGCCTTGCCAGCAATGTTATGTAATCTTCTAGGTACTTAGGAGATTTCTTTGCTCTCTGTGACCTTCTTAGCTCTGGGTTACTGGCATAAGTCCCCTGACTGGAGGGAGGCGTGAGCCTGTTCTCTCTATTGTGCCCTGGTGTCTTCCAAGGACTGTGCCCCGATGCCTGGCCTGCTTGCTTGCCCACCGGGCTCGTCAGGCCAGGGCTTCTGTTGCTTTGTGACCTGGTTGTCCTACCTAGCTGTAGACCCTCAGGCCCCTTGAAGTGATAGCCACTGCTGGGCGTCTCTGTAGAACCTCCTAGGTCAGTCCAAGACCTGTCAGGAGGCTGTCCATTCCCTGAACCCCATTCTGTGCTCGGGCTCGTGTGGGTTTCTGTACTTTCCCAAAACTCAGGTGTTCCCTGATTTGTGCTAGGGGTGTTGTAGTCGGGACTTGGCTCCTCGACTAGCTCTGTGTATGTTTGACCCCCTGTAGGATTTGGGGTAAGGTCAGGCCAACCTTGGGAATTGTGTGCCAGCTCTCTTGCAGGGAATGATTTGTTGGGATGCCCCCGGGTATCCTCCGTTGCTGGAGTGCTGTGTGATGTGTGTGGAAAGTGAGTATGCCCCCGGGGTGACTCCCTGGCTGGAGTAGGCGTGAGTGCCTGTTGTGTGGGTAAGCTCCATGACTTTCTTTTCGGAGCAATTGCGGAACCTTGGGATGGGCCGTTTGTGGCTCCCTCAGTGGAGATGGGCAGTAGCTCTTGCCCTTCCCTTTGCTCCAAAGGGTCCCCCTCCCCCCCTGGAAAAGACCCAGGAGTCTCAGCAGAAAAGTCTCGCCTAGAGCGAAGTTGGTCGATGTGCCGACGCAGGACACGACCGTTGTCCAGGGCAACCTCGTAGGAGAGAGGACCTGTGATCCTGGACACAGAAGCGGGGACCCATGTATGACCAGGCCCGTAATTGCGAGCCCAAACCGGGGCACCCACAAGTAGTTGTCTAGGTGCCCTAGGATGTGAGGTAGATGAAGGCAGTCTGTCCGGATGCAACCGGTCAAGTCTAGTAGTAAGTTGGCGCCCCCAACGAAGTTCAGCTGGACTTCTCCCTGTAGAAGTGGACGGTGTGGTGCGATAAGAAAGGAGAAAGTCAGCCAACCTGTGATGCCAGTCCCCGTAGGTGAGTCTCTTCAAGGCGTCCTTTGCGATGCGCACCATGCGTTCAGCCATACCGTTGGTGGACGGGTGAAAAGGCGCAGACGTGGCATGACGAATCAGGTTTGCCTGTAAGAAAGCTTGGAATTCGGAGGAGGTGAATTGAGGGCCGTTGTCGGACACAATGACATCTGGCAGCCCGTGTGCAGCAAAAATCCCCCTCAGTACCTGAATAGTCTTTGCAGTGGTGGTGGATGAGACAGGCACAACCTCAAGCCATTTTGAATGGCTGTCAACAAGGACCAAGAAGAACTGGCCCTGAAAGGGCCCAGCGTAGTCAATGTGCACCCTAGACCATGGGGACTGTGTTTCCTCCCATCTATGCACAGGAGCTTGGGGCATCTCTGGGCGAGATCGTTGGCACAGGTGGCATGCGTGTACCTTAGCCTCAATATCTTTATCTAAACCAGGCCACCACAAGTGGCTGCGTGCAAGAGCCTTCATACGAACAATGCCAGGATGACCCTCGTGGAGGGATTCTAAGACCCTAGTCCTCATTGAGGTGGGAATGACAACTCTGTTTCCCCAAAGCAGACAACCCTGAGAAAGGGACAGTTCGTTCCTTTTGGACCAGAAACTCTGAAACTCAGGACTAGGGCAGTGCTCAGGCCACCCGGACAGGACCCAGGAGCGGACACGTGAAAGTGTGTGATCTGTACCTGTTTCAGCGGTAACATCCCTGGCACTAAGAGGGAGCTCGGGCAAGGCTTGGATTGATAGAATGTTGACAGCTGGCGCAGGGTCAGCTTCTACTACTGGCAGAGGCAACCTACTGAGGCCATCAGCATGGCCCATTTCTTTCCCAGGCTTGTGGAGTAATGAAAAATCATATGCAGACAAAAAAATAGACCACCTAAGCATTCTAGGGGAAATGATGTGGGGAGTCTGCTTACGTGTGGTAAACAGTCCCAGCAGAGGCTTATGGTCAGTGAAGACCGTGAAATGCCTGCCATATAGAAAATCGTGGAATTTTTTAATTCCAGCAACAACAGCCAGAGCCTCCCTGTCTATCTGAGCGTAGTTGCGCTCGGCAGAAGACAGTGTTCTGGAGTAGTATGCAATAGGAACCTGAGTTCCATCAGACCTGAGGTGACTCAGGACAGCTCCAACCCCGTAGGGGGACGCATCACAAGCGATGCACACAGGAAGAGACTCGTTGAAATGTGCAAGAACACTGTTAGAAGTGAGCAAGGCCTTGACTTCTTTAAAGCAAGCCTCATGTGCTTGTGACCACAGCCACACAGCTTGTTTGTCTAGTAGCCTGTGAAGAGGCTCAGCTACACTAGCTTTATGTGGAAGAAAAGAATTGTAGAAATTCAGGAGGCCTAAGAAGGCCTGAAGTTCGGCCTTAGACTTTGGCCTGGGTGCTTCTAAAATAGCAGTTAGTTTGGATTCAGCAGGATGAATCCCAGCAGCATCGATTTTGAATCCCAGAAATTCAGTAGAAGGCACCCCCATCTTGCATTTGTCTTTTCTGAGCTTGAGGCCTGATTTCCTGAATCTTAACAGGACAGCCCTAAGCCTTTCAGCTAGAATGTGTGTGGAGTCTCCTGCAATCAAGACATCGTCAAAGTAGGGGCAGACCCCTGGTATACCTCGTAGTGTGTTTTCCATTACGCTTTGGAAAATCCCAGGAGCGACATTCACTCCAAACTGTAGCCTTTTTACCTTAAAGGCTCCCCTGTGGGTCACAATGGTCTGAGCTATGGCAGCATCATCATCAACAGGCAGCTGTTGATATGCTTGAGCTAGGTCAAGCTTTGCAAAAACACGCCCCCCCTTGAGAGAGGCCAGGATGTGACTGACCACAGGAACAGGATAGGCATGTTGCTGCAATGCCTTATTGAGTGTGCATTTGTAATCAGCACAAATACGAATGTCCCCATTTGCCTTTAGAGGCGTGACAATGGGGGTCTCCCACGGGCTGGAATCAACAGGTTCTAGGATTCCCTGTTGGATTAGTTTGTCTAATTCAGTGTCAATCTTACTTTTTAAAGCAAAAGGGACCCTTCTTGCTTTAATCCTAATGGGAGTGACAGTGGGGTCTAGCTTTAAGGACACAGGTGGTCCTTTGAATGTGCCCAGCTGGGGGCTGAAAACATCTGCAAATTCTTTGCAGACTTCCTGTAGGTCGAGTGTTTGTAAGCTGTTGAGTCCTGTGACGTGTATCCCCAGGGCCTCAAACCAATCGAGTCCTATGAGACTCGTTCGTTCACCCCCTACTACTAATAAGTCTAGTGGACCTTCAAAACTCTTGTATTGCACGTTAAGGGTGGCCTCCCCCTTAACACACACTCTTGAGTTCTGAAAATCTGTTAATACAATATCAGAAGGCCTTAACTTGGCCTTAGTCCCACTACTGGAACAAATCTTCCTAAATGTATGCAATGAAATGATGGAAAGGGCAGACCCTGTGTCTAGTTCCATAGATAATGGAACCCCTTGTAGCTTCACGTTGAGTGACAGCTTTTTCTTCATGGGCTTGTGTGTGCCTGTCCTACAGATGCTTCTTCGCGAAGCGCAAAAACCTACCCTATTCTGGCTGGGGAGTCTGGTACCCTTCAGGCGTTCTTCTTGGGGTTGTGCCTTTCGTCGGCCCAGACACACAGCTGCAATGTGCCCTTGTTTGCCGCATGCCCGGCAGGTAGCGGAGCGGAACTTGCAGTCGGTTCTCCTGTGGCGACCTCCACAGCCGATGCACTTGAGCGGAGCCGAAGAGCTTCACTTCTGGTTTCCTTCCTTCGCGGGGTGTAGACGGTCGACTTCCTCGTCCGGATCCTCCTCGGAGTTTCATTGGACGTCTTCCTGGTGCACGGACGCACCCTCTGCACTGCTTCTGATCGGCCGCATGTTCTTGACGGCGCCGCCTGCTGCTTCTTCTGCGGTGACTTCCCTTAAGGCGTCTTGGAAGGATAATTCTTCCTTAGCGAAAAGTCTCTGTTGTAGCTCTCGATGCCTTAACCCGCACACGAATCGGTCCCTCAGTCGTTCCTCGAGGTCCTTGAACTCGCAGGGCTTGGCGGCCTTCCGTAACGCGGCGATGTATTCCTTGGCTGACTCACCGGACCGTTGATCCCTCTGTTCGAAGGTGTGGCGCCATGAGATAACGGACACCTTGGTGTGGAAGTGCTCCTTCAGCAGCTTCTTCAGGTCTGCGTAGCTTACAGACTCTACTGGGACAGGTGCTGCAAGGTTTTCTGCGATTTTGAAGGCGTCTTGGCCGCAAACGCAAAGCAGGGTGGCGGCCTTCAAGCTATCTTCCGTCACTTGGTTTGCCTTGAAGTAGTTCTCCATTCTGGATACGTAGGACTCTCACCGCTCTGGATGTGAGACGTCGAATTCCGAAAGCCATCCGATTTTCGCCATCTTCGGATCTTCAGGAGACGGGTCTATCAGCCAGCCTACCCCCGAATGCGCACCGGATTGGCGGGCAGCTGCCGAGTCGACGCCGTTCCTCTTCCGCCGCTCAGGACTCCTTGGGTAAGCTTACACTTTTTCCTTTCCAGGTAGTGCAAGGCATCCCACCTTCGTTGCCAGTGTTGAGTCCATGGCGGGAAAATAGACACGAGAAGCAGCTGGAGTTTTCAGTTTCTTTTATTCAGCGTTCAGCTTACAGGAAGATGGCTTCAGCCTCACCCAAACGCCTCGCAGCCTCTTATATAGGCAACTCCCGGGTAAATGGGTTACTTTTCCCGCGCCAGCACCCGCGCATGCGCACGGCGCTGGCGACAGCCTGTCTGGTCCCGGGCAGCTTTGCACCTGCCCGGGACTGCCTGCAAACGCCCGAGCCGTTTGCAAGGCTCGGGACATAACAGGGTTCACTTAACATTCTCATCCCCACTTAAGTCAGGTTTGTTGCGCACATCAAGTAGTAGCAGCCTTTGGATATATAAGAGACTGCCACAATAAGGGGTAAACCTATTCTCCAAAGCACCTGAAGGCAGAACAAGAAGCAATGGAAACTAATCAAGGAGGAACCAACTTAGAAATAAAAAGAAATTTCCTGACAGAACAATCAATCAGTGGAATGGCTTGCCTTCACAAGTTGTGGGTGCTCCATTACTGGAGTTTTTAAGAGATTGGACAGCCATTTGTCTGAAATGGTATAGGGCAGGGGTGTCAAACTGCCGGCCTGCGGCCAGACGCGTCACATGGAAGCCACGCCCACCCCATTGCCGGCAATGGCAAACCGGCCCGATACGTTGCATGACATCACGTGATGTCACAAGTTTGACATGTCTGGTATAGGGTTTCCTGCTTGAGCAGGGGATTCGACTGGAAGACCTCCAAAGTCCCTTCCAACTCTTATTCTATTATCTACCTCAGGGATTAGAACCACCCAACACACCAAGCCACAAAACTTAGTCTGTTATGCACACTCTGCCTAAGTAACATACAGAATCTTTATGGAATTCTGAATTACACAAATAAATTAGACCTTGAACTTGTCCCCTGGACATTTATCTGCAGAAGAAATTAGACATCTGTAGCTCAGAGCTGATCTTTGGCATCCTTGGTGGTCTCTGAACTTGGTTGTTTATATACAGATGTTTCATTAAGTAAGATTCTACATTTAGGCAAGAAAAATCAAATGCACAGATATAGAATAGGTTGTACCTGGCTCAATAGTAGTAATTGTGAGAGGGATCTCGGAATCCTAGTGGACAATCACTTAAATATGAACCAGCAGTGTGCTGCAGCTGTCAAAAAAGCCAACACAGTATTAGGCTGTATTAATAGAGGGATGGAATCAAGATCATGGGAAGTGTTAATTCCACTATAATTCCTTGGTAAGACCACATAGGAATACTGCATCCAATTTTGGTCACCACAATGTAAAAAAGATGTTGAGACTCTAGAGTGCAAGAAGAGCAACAAAGATGATTAGGGGACTGGAGGCTAAAACATACAAGGAACAGTTGCTGGAATTGGGTATGGCTAGTTTAATGAAGAGAAAGACTAGGGGTGACATGATAGCAGTGTTCCAATATCTCAAGGGTTGCCACAAAGAAGAGGGAGTCAAGCTATTCTCCAAAGCATCTGAAGGCAGGACAAGAAACAATGGAGGGAAACTAATCAAAGAGAGAAGCAAACTAGAACTAAGGAGAAATTTCCTGATAGAACAATTAATCAGTGGAACAACCTGCCTCCAGAAGTTGTGAATGCTCCAACACTGGAAATTTTTAAGAAGAGATTGGATAACCATTTGTCTGAAATGGTAAAGGGCAGGGGTGTCAAACTTGCAACATCACATGACGTGTAATGACATATTGCGACTTTTTTTCCATTGCAGGCAATGGGGTGGGTGCGGTTTCAGCATGATGCATCCGGCCCGCGGGCTGGCAGTTTGACACCCCTGGTATAGGGTTTCCTGCCTGAGCAGGGGGTTGGACTAGAAGACCTCTAAGGTCCCTTCCAACTCTGTTAGTCTCTTATTACCTAACTAGGTAATATCAGCAATACAAATGAGTGTCAAGTTTTGTTCCCTGTTTTTATACAGTAGCTGGTCCTGCCAGATTTGGTTGGGGTATAGGTATTCCTCAGTAGTTCCTTGATTAGGGAATTGTTTTTTGCTTGGTTATTTGTCTGATGTTCTACTCTGCTTATCTGGATGTTGGCCGATGCTGTCAGGTCTTTTAATTCTCTTCTTAGCTTTTTTAATTGTGATTTTGAATACTATGTAAATGTGGTTTATCTTTATATATCTGTTGAAGGATCTTTTTTGTCTGGACAATAAGTTTCCCAGGAATTCCCTAGCAGTTTGGGATTTGGCTTGGTTTAGGATGCTCACAATTTCTCAACCAAAACTGGGATTGAGTCTGTCCATGTGTTGTAAGATTAAGGAGTTTTTATCTTCTAGTTGCCAGTTGGTGTTTATGAATGCACTTTGTTAGTCTTCCTACTTTTGCCTGTCTGTCCTACTTAATGGCTTATGGGTACCGTACACTGCAGATTATTTGTTGTTTTGGGGGAGAGGGGCTATTGGGTCTTTTGATTGCTTAAGATGTTTTTATTTGTGTGTTATGGTAATACCATGTAGTTGTAATAGCCTATTGGTTGTTTCTGAGATATTTTGGTAGATGATAGTGCTATCCTTTTCATAATCTGTGCTGGTTGTGGGAGACATCAGTAAAATAATTAGGTTATCTTACCATTGGGGGGGAGAGATCTTTCTAATTCTCAATACATTCAGCAAAGTGAGAAAAAAAACTTTTTAATGCAACAATAAAAATCGTTAGCATAAATAGCTTAAATGACTTTAAAAAGATGATTAAAGCAATGAATGAACAATTGCTCTCTAGCTAAATTTGCATGCCATACTGAAGCGCAAACTAGTCAACCACATTGAAGTAATCATGTCTTGCAAACCCAAGCTATGTGATTAGTTGAGAGTCATGCAAACTATGGAAATTAGAATAAGAAAATTGTTTTGGGTATGCATTGTGGCTCAGTTAATGTCAATTTAATAAGTTGTATGAACAAAGCCAGTATGTCTTCAAATATGAATTGATTAGAGACCATAGAGGAGAATAGGCCATTTTCCATGTCTTCATGGAAGATGGCTAGAGCATCTGGATGGCCCTGTATCAAAACCAGGATGCTGTATTATAAGAAATTCAGTGTTAAATAAAAAAAAGGTCATGTTCATATGATTAAACAAACTGAATTGGGCACTACTCCAGTATCAAATGCATAAAGAAACACAGGATTAAGTTTCTGGTTAACACAGAAGGAGTCATCTTGTTAAGTATGTCAGATACCTATTTTCTTATATCTATCTATCTACTTATCTATCTATATTTGTGTGAACAGAATCAGAACCACTGGGAGGGGTGGAGGGAGAGAAAAGAAAAGACAAAACCATTACAGAAGCCCATTTTTCAAGGCCTTCTTTTTTGTGCTGGATACCAGAACCTTTGGTCAATCATCTCTTGATATCAGACAGTATTGGGATGCCATGACTAATATTAGATACCAGTAGCACATTTTGGGTACAGGTATAAAGGGCAAATCATTTTAGCTCAGGGGTCTTCAAACTTGGCCCTTTTATGACTTGTGGACTTCAACTCCCAGAATTCCTCAGCCAGAGTTGAAGACCCCTGCTTTAGCCTAACTGAATGATTCATCTGGCCACTGTAGAACTTTTTCTCTCCTAAACAAAAAACAGGAGCTGCTATTTGCAAAAGTAATTGGAATGCCTGGTGAGATGGCATTTTGATTTTAATGGGATTGTTCTTGGTTGTCTCATTCATGTGGCATCAAATAATTGGTTAAGTTAATCATGAGTTGTGCCAGTATCAGTTTGTCATCTCATGTAAACAAGCTGTAATTCTGGCCCTAAAAAGCCTGAAATGAATGACAGCAGTTCCCTATCTTGTCTTCTTTGCTTATAGAATCCTCCTGTCTTGACTAATCACACCCTTGCTAACAATTCTAAAAGAACATGTCTTCATGACATCAGCTTTGTGATAGCCCCAGATTAACAGAATAACAAAGTTGGAAGGGACTTTAGAGGTCTTCCAACCCTCTGCTCAAGCAGGAAACTCGATATAATTTCAGACAAATAGTTGTCCAATCTCTTTTTAAAAAACCTCTTGTGTTGGAGTACCCACAACTTCTGGAGGCAAGTGGTTCCACTGATTAATTGTTCTAACTATCAGGAAATTTCTCCTTAGTTCTAGGTTGCTTCCTTGATTGGTTTCCATCCATTGCTTCTTGTCATGCCTTCAGGGTGCTTTGAAGAATAGGTTGATTTCCTCTTCTTTGTGACAACCCCTGACATATTAGAACACTGCTATCATGTCACCTCTAGTCCAATCTAACCTGCCACAAAGGAAGTCTAAAGTCATTCTTAGCTGTCTCATTTTTAAACTACTGATTGATTTCCCCTTTCTTGCGATACAAGGCTACAATATTTTTGACATTGTACTGATGGTGTATCTGATAATATGGTCAAGGGCTGGTTTCTATCTAGCTCTATTTGGTTATTTTAAGTTGTTGCAGGGACATTCCCTCATCTTTGGTTGCTGATCACTGCCATCCATAGCTATTTTGGTTTAGACTGCTACAGGAACCAGATAACTGGCTTTTGTAGAAACATCTACTTTGATGGTATGCCTGGATGTTCCTAAAGCCCTAGTCATGTGGATTTTATTAGCTGGAAACAGGGTAAGATCTGTTTAAGAAAAAAACAACATTCCTGAATATGTACTTGCAAGTAAAGTGCTTGTAGGTGCTACAAGCTGGATAGAAAGGACTGCAACTAAAACATTAGCCTCTTTTTCAATCGGCTGTTAAGTTTTAAACAATTACTTCTCCCCCCCCCATTAATCCATGATCAATTGCATTTTTACTTTGTTTGTTTCCACTTCATGTATCAGTTGATTTGGGTGGGAATTCTTGAAAACACTTCTATAAACAAGCATTGTGCTGTTCCAAAGCTAGTCTGAAATGGCATATTCTGGAATAGAGCTACATCTTGGTCAATAAGCGGATAACCATCTCCCTGTAAATGTATTCCCACAAAAACACTTGCATTGAGCTAGAATAAGCTTTGGCCATCTGTCAAAACTCATAAGTGATATGTTTTTCTCCCAAATATGATATAAAAAGAACTCAGATTGTAATATTCCAAAAATTTTGTGCATTCTTAATTTAGAAATAATGTTAACAGTGTTAACATTTTCCTCAGGAATGATAGATCTGAAATTACATATAGCAAAGCAAGTTGTAAGTAATGTGCTTTCCCAATTTAAGTAATCCAATCAATAAAGATGTTGATTGAACATTTTCAATCACAAAATATTCCTAACTACCCATGCAATATACCCATACAATATCCTTAGTCTCTTTGTTTTTGAGAGATCTGTCAGCCTTAGGGTTGACCAGACAGGGAACACAACTGGATGAGCTAATTCTACTTCATGGTAAAGTTACATTAAGGTAATACATGTAATCCTCAACATATGACCCTAATAAAGCCTGAGAACCAATGAACTGGCTTTCATCAAAATCGTTGTGACCATGGAATGCTGCAAACTGCTGTTAATGTGACTGTGTTGCCAAGTACCTGAAGATTGGTGTGGAGGGGACCTGACTGTCAGGATTTCGAATTTGGATCATAAATCCACTTTTTTGGATTGGTCATAACTTTGAACAGTGGCTAAGCATCTGGTCATAAACCGAGGACTGCCTGTATTGCTAATCTGAAAGTACAATAATCCAACCATCTCTTTTACAACCTACTACTGAGTAGTACTACTGAGAGTTGCTTCTGAGCCTCTTGCCCATCCTCCTATCCAGTTGCAGGTCATAAAATCTCTTAATTGACCGTTCCCTAGGCAATATCTCTTGGTCCTGTCTCCCAAGAGATACCTTATACCATCATAGGATCTCACTGGGTTACATTGTCCAAAGGCCAGATACTTTTATTTTTCAATATGGTGGTACCTTGCTACTCATCATTAATTGTTTCAGGAGGCACAATGCATACCCAAAACAATAAGTACCAAACAAATTTTTCCCATAAGGAATAACGTTACCGAGTCAGTCGACTCTGACAAGTTGTAGCTTGTGCATTGAGTACCGGTACAAAATCTGCACATCAAAATGCACTGAGTACCAAATTTGATGAGTTTCAAAGCAGTTGAGCCCCAATATATTTGATGATAGATCAGTGGCAAAGTTAGCCTTATCCTGGTCTTTCTGATTTAACAGTATTAGACAAATAGCAGAATGCACTGAAACCCTAAAAGACAGCACCTGTTGGAGATTATAACAGCCTTACATAACCTTGATACTTTCTAGAAGTGTGGCCTTCAGTTCTCTGAATTTTTTAGAATGATCCTTGCTGTGACTTGAGATCCTGGTTGGTCCATGAAAGGTACTAAGATTGGATAAAGTTGATTACAGAACTTAATAGTGATATGTACAAATGATGGGCTCCACCTAGGGAGTGTTATTTAAGTTATGTGGCAACAACTAGTTCTAAGAATAAGGCATCATATTATTTCTCCAAAATGAGAAATATCAGGAAATATCAGCAATTTTATAAAAATAAGCTATATTATTTTAACAAGATAAGAAACCTAACACGTAACAGCAATGCCAGTAAGATTGAGATTCCTACTGGGGTGATCTGAACCACTTATATTGCAAGAGGACTGACCTTTCTCGTTTCCTTCATATTTCAATTCAAAAGTCTGTTCAGAAATTGAGAAATACATTGGTTCGGAATATCTGTAATATGCCCCCCCCCTCTTCTCTCTCTGTGTGTATGTGTGTTGTATGTGTATAAATCCCTTGAGCTGCATAGCAACATTTGAGGATAGAAAATTTGGTCCTAGTTGCTTTCATCAGAATATTAAAGAGATAAGGAGAAATAGCTTTATATAACTCTTAAATGAGGATTGTGAAAATATGAGAGCTTAGAAAATTTGTTTTCTTTATTTAACTTTCCCCACCCTTTTAAAAATTTCTGATATTGTACCCTCTCTAAAGCCTTTACTAATTAAGCTGAATCAGCTATGCAATTCTAAACTCACTGGCTATGTTTCTGTTTAGAACTCTGGCTGATGTAACATAGTTTTGAGCCCCAGGTTGAATTGAAGTGAACAGGCAGTTGTACAAATAAAAATTGGAAAGTTTCATCTATCAGTCATTATACATATAATTGATTGATTAGATGCCATCAAGTTGCTTTTGATTCTTAGCAGCCACATAGATTTTTCCCATAACAAACTATCCTTAACTTGATCCTTCAGGTCTTCCAACTCATCGCCCCTGTAACTGACTCCATCCACATGAATAGAAAACATAAATGTAAAATCCTGTTTAAAACGATCAGCAGAAGTTAATCTCTTCATCAGGTACTAAGATATTCACATTTATTTTTTTTTGTAGCTCTACCAAGGCAAGGGCTGTCTAGAAAGCCTATGTATGCAAAGTCCAATCCCTTTAAGACATATAAGACAAAAAGAAAAAAATGTCAGTTTTTGACTCAACTGTAATGCATAAGACATTTTAAGAAATGGTTTTCATGAATTAGACTGGACCAGTTAACTGACATTGTACTTTGGGTTAGCATCTGGGCAAATTAATGGAGATTATAGCATGATCCCAAAGTGTGGAAATAATATAAGTGAGAGAAGAGCACATCCTAAACAATTTCTAGTTATACAAAGTCACCTTGCACATTGTAATATACAATGTAGTTGTAGTAACTTAATGTAGCAGTGGTGGTCTCAGTCTAAGCAATTAAGAATAAATGTTCACTTATGCTATATATGCCACTATTTCAGCTTCCAATGTCCCCAACTGTTCACTAGGTACTAGATATCACAATATGTTGCACTTCATAGAAAAAAAACTTTTACAAAATAGTATTGTAAATGGTTGCTTAAACTGGAGAAATTTTATTCTTATATTTTTCTTGAGTGAAAAATAATTTCTCTCTATTAATATGCATTAAAATGATCATATGTATTTTAGATAATGACAAATATTGGAATGGATATATCAATGGGCATATTAATGTTACATTTCCAGAAATCTACAATTATTTAGATGTAATTGTATCTTACATGCATTTACTTGTATTATAGCAAATTGTTCTTACACAGCCATTAGATCTACTTATATACTGTATGTAAGGCTGATATGAAAGCCTAATAAAGCATGATTAAAATTACGCTTTAGTTCAGTGTATGAATCTACACCAAACTAAAATGGGCTTGTTAAATTAATAGCCTTGGGTTGCTCATCCAACTAGCATATATTTTTATCATGTGAAGAGAACATATAGTATTTAGAAAAAAGCTATAATAATAAAATTTTCTCAAAGTATAAGACACAAAAATAGCTTTCATATATAAAGTCTCAGGATGTTAATGCAAAGCAGTTGTCAAGGATATAATATTAAAAAAACCAACTAACTGCTTATCAGACTTAGCTATGCCACACATTCTCACAAAAGGTGACAGACATCCTAGTAGCTCAAGTTATATTTCAGATTTTCTAGAAATGTTAACACGATGCTCCAGTTTTGATTTTGTGGGCCATTTTGATTTTGTATGCTTTGTTACTGTTCTTTTAGAATCAGAAGCAAATGCACATAGATACACTCAATACACAGTTCTGCCTATTAAACCAGAGCACAATTAAGTCTAAAATAGTGTATGAACTTTGCCTAAACATTAAACCGTTAACAAAGGAAGAGCCTACCAGACACAATTTTTATCTTTCATTATCTTTCAGTTATCCCAACCATGAATCCACTTTTTGTTGAAACCTAAACAAGTAATTTTTCTGAGTATTAGATTTAAAACTCCACCTTTCTGTTTTTATCTTTGGAGAATTAAACAAGTACAACTAGAGAAGGAATATTTTCCCAATCTCTTGCTGCTTTGATGTAGCTTATCTGTTCATTTGTAGCTGAACCTCCTGGCAAAGTTTTGTTATGTTTGATGTTTGGCATGTGAATATGTTCAGTTTCTACGTGCTCTCCAAGCTACATAGTGCATTGGCAACAATATTTTCTTTTTAAAGTAATATTATGAAAACGAAGCCTTATTTTAGATATTGTAAGAACATAAGAAGTGTCCTGCTCAATCCAATCTCTGACCCATCTAGTCCAGCAGTCTGTTCTGATAATGGCCAAACAAGTGTACAAGGAAGCCTGTTAGAGACAGTCATCACTTCATAATGATAATTGGGAATGGAGTTTCCCCTGCTAAGCATCGTGGTTATGAAGTGGTACATCACATTATCACACCACTTAGCAACGGAAATTCTGGCATTCCTGATTGTCATCATTAAATAATTACTGCAGGTCATTAAGCAAGGACTACCAGTAATCTCTCAGCAAACGGTCTTCAGAGGCAATCGCTTTACAGTACCATCAAGGCTAATAGCCAATATCACACAACAATATAGTTTTTCATTCCAATGTTTTTCCATTATATGTCTTCTGTAAGATTTAGGTATCGGGCTAGGGAAATCAGCTCCTTTCTTTGGAGTTAAATTAATTTCAAAAGAGATGGTTAAAATAAATCTTTATTCTATTTTTAGATGAAAATCTGAGACTTTGAACACTTTTTAATTTTAATCACATGCAAAAACAAAGTTGGATGAAGCAGCATAAGAATATTAGACCAACAGTTAACTCACTTTCAGCTTGGAAGAGAAAGCAAGAGATAGTGCTCTTACTCAGTTGCTAAAAGAAATATTTTCGTCCTTCAAATTGTTGCCTATTTATGACAAATTCTTACTGTGAGTCTATTCAGCTGAATTCAATGCAAATATTAGGAGAGAACAATCAGACTCAACATGCAGAGTTTGAGCTAACTACTTTATTAAATTCTGCCTATATTACAAGAATCTCCCCCACCTAGGAGCCTACTCTTAGGAACAATTAGATAAGGCTCCAAGGAACTAAGGGGGAGCCCTTTGGCAGTTGCACAAAAGTCTCCAGGCTAGCTCTGCATGTGACTCCTCCTCCCTGCCAGGCTGGATGCTTGCCAACAGTATACTTCTACTTAAACATACAAGTGTTTATGACCCTGGATGTAGTGTTTGAAAATACTAAACAGGTTCAGTTTTACTATATTGTGTGCCACTTAGAAGAAATAGTTTTATAATTTATTGTTAAAGTATCACAAGAATTAGGACGGGTATTTTACTGAGCCTACAAGGCCTCATCCTTGAAAAGCAAAGTTCTTTTTGTTAAGTCCTTTGATTGATGGCGAATGATGAAGACTCATTGTGCAGTTAACAGCTCTTTATTCGTTTAACAGCAAAACACCAACAATGAGCAAAGGCACGCAGGCCTCTCTTTTTCTGACCAGATCCCCGGACACAATGGCAACAAAAAGTGGAGCGCTTTTGCGCCTTGCGCATGTGCGCAAGGCTGGCGCCTCTCAGTCTGGTCCCAGGCAGCTTCTGGAATACCTGGGACCATTGCAACATCCCAAGCCTGCTTTTGCAGGCTCAGGACACAACACTTTTACAGTAAGAAGGGATTTATGACACACAAACACCTTTCTGACAGATGTTTTCAACAAGTCTTTTAACACATACATGTTACACTGTATAATTTTTAAAATCTGTGCATGAGTAGGAAGTGTTTTGTTGTATTGAACAAGCTGCAAAAAAAATCAAATGTTTTCAGACATAAACTATGTAGGTGGCACAAAAAAATAACTGAGCATAAGGGACAGTTTGAAAAATGTGGTTCTTTTATCGAGTAAAAAAGAGAAATTACATTACAATATATATTTATATTTTTAATGTGTTAAACAGTTTGCTTATTTTTTAAAATAAAGATCAAAAAGTAGCAAAAGTTTTTCTGTAATTTTCTAATATTGAAGAAATAAAGTTATCATAAAAATGCTTATAATAATATTGGGCATGAGAGCTTTCTAGGCCTTATAAAGGCATATGTTGGTATATTTATTTAATTATCTAGGTTTATGTGTCTCTGTGTATGTGTCTTTGAGCCACTGTTGACTCCTAGACAAGTCCCTGCAATTTTCTTGGCAGGGTTTCAGAAGTGTTTGTCTTTGTCTCCTTCCCAAGGCTAAGAGAGAGAAATTGATCCAAGGTCACTCAGCTAAGGCAGGATTAGAACTCGTGGTTTCCCAGTTTCTAGCCTAGTATCTTAACCACTACACCAATCTTGTTCAGGGGCTTAATCTTAGATAAATAGATAAATACAATAAGAGCCTAAGTGAAGGTGATTTCCTAATCCTAATGTTTCTAATAGTACTTGTCTATATTTTAATTTATTAAATTACATTATGTTATTATTATCACTATTGGAACAATATTCTTTTTCAGGACCCCTTAATGTGTACAACAAAAGTCTATATCAATAAAATTGCACACATTGTATATTTTGGTTTCCATAATGCGTTTATCTATGAGTATAGGCTAGACATACGTTCTAAATTTTACTTTAAATTCTTTGTTGATATATATGCATTTCTATGTTACAACGGCAGATCCAACTTCTGTTCAAATGTGAAGGAAATTAGATGTACTGTATATCTGAAAAACGTTATCAAATAATTTCATGGTGGACATGTATAGTTTCTTTTAGGAACAGTTTCCTTGTCTGGATACGCAGGAGAACAGAAGAAAAATATATCTCCTGCTTTTGAAAACAATCCCCAATTTTCCTTCCTTTTTTATTCTATTAGTTCTATTAACTGAAAATTAGTAATCATTCTTCTGTTTCATACAAAATTTTCAACAGGTAAGAGAATGACTGAGAGCCTGTAAAAATAATGCAACTGCTGAATGTAAGCATAAAACTACTTCCTTCATCACAAGAATATTTATTTGTCTTTATACACTTTTCTGATAGGTAAAAATCAAAACATGACTTATTGCTCCCTCTTCCAGCTAACTGTGCTTGGAGTACGGATAGGCAACACTAGGCATCTGCAAACTAGCCAGTGGGGATCTCCTGATGATGCATAGTCAGCTGTTTCTCAGCTTTCATTTTAACCAAACAGCAAATCACTTTTAGATGCTGGGGTATAAAGCCAAAAAGGAATCACTATTCTACTTACATTATATTGAAAAACTATTCCTGCTTTGAGTGTTTTAGGTAACAAATGGTCATGGCAATGATTGACATAGTGCAAGTTCCTTGTTCATTTTTCATAAAATGGAAAAAAAATTGGGTTGTTTTTTTTTAAAAAAAAATCCTGTTATTTCTTCTAAAATGATGCTCAAAACTGTTAGCAATAACAAAAAGATAAAGCAGCGTTATAAATGTAGAGAAGTAGATCAGAATAATTAAAATACATCAATTAAATTAAGAAACAAAAGCAGTAAAGCAGTTAAAAGTTATTTGAAAAAGCTGCATTAAATTATAAGTACCTGGCTTAGTAGGAATGGTTTTGTTTGCATAAAGCAGGGGTCTTCAAACTTGGCCCTTTTATGACTTGTGGACTTCAACTCCCAGAATTCCACAAGTCATAAAAGGGCCAAGTTTGAAGACCCCCGGCATTAAGCAACAGAAAAAGAGTTAGTCTGGATTCCTTGAGAAATAATTCAGAATTTAGGACCAAAAGCAGAGGACGTCTTTTCTAAATATGGCTCTGCTCATAGGAAGAATTTACACTGAACATATGTAAAAGAGAATCTGAGAATCTGTGGGAAGATGTAATAAACACTGTGAAAGTGAGGAGAGAAAAAAATACTCTCCAAAAGGAACAAATCCAATAGGAACAAACTATCATGGTAACTTCAGAGTAATCTGACACAGACTAAAGTCCTACCTATCCATCTGGTTGAGTTTTTCTCTCTTTTTAGCTGACACAAGTTATCTAGACAAAAAGTAGAACAACCAAAAAGAAAAAAGAAAATAAATTTAAAACCAAAAAGGAAAGTTAGGATTAATGAATACATAGACAATTTTAAGGAGAAATGTAATGTTTTATTACTATTGGCAACATTTTTATCCAGAATAATATTTATACAGGTGAAAATCAGCTATTAGAAAAAACACAGCCATGAAATGGTAGCCCAATTTGAATAAACATACTCCTTATTTTGTGATTCTTCAAAACTATTTGCTATGTAGTTAATGTTTTGGCTAACCAGTTTCCTAGATGTTTAAGTACAGCACTGACCTAAAGATAGCTGTACTTTAATTTTTCTGTTCTTTGCGGTGATAAACTTGGGAACTAACAATAGGAACTGAATCAATTTCCTATATTGTATCAATGTATACACAGTGGAGAAAATTAAATAATTCAGCTGCAGGATTCATTTTCAGAAATTTTTGGCTAATTTTCTTTAAAAATATATAAATCATACATTAATACTAATCACTCATGTACTAATTGGGCACAGTTGTCAAAGATGGTGATAGATTCCAGTATGCAGATAGTCCTCAACTTGTGACCACAATTGACCCCAACATTCCTGTTACTAAGCATGACAGTTAAGTGAGTTGTGCCCATTTTTACAAACTTTTTTCACCACAGTGTTGTTAAGCATAACATTGCAGTTGTTAAGTGAATCATGAGGTTGTTAATCACATGATCCTTAGTACATATGATCAATCATAAGTACATGCCAGTTACCAAGTGCCCAAATTTTGGTCACATGATATGGGATGCTGCAATAGTTGTTAAGTGTGAAAACAAGGTCATAAATCACTTTTTCAGTGCTACTGTTACTTCAAACGGTCACTAAATGAATGATTGTAAGTCAAGGACTACCTGGAGATGGACACAGCTGTAAAGATTATTATCCATCTATCAACAGTCTTCATGGATAATTTTTGGTGACTCGCTAATTTAAAAGGAAGTGACTACAGAAAACACAGCAAGGTTTACTGTGTTCAAAAAACCCAAATTATCCCCTCAAAAATTTGTGAGATCTCAGGAAAGCCTATGATATTCTGTCTAGTATTTTATATAATATTGAAGATATCTCTTTAATTTTAAATGAGTGAGAGTGGCAAAAAGGTGACAAGCAACAGGGAGGAAGCAGAACTATTTAACTCATTTTTCGCATCTGTCTTTACACAAAGGGAAAAAACAGACCAACCTATCAAAAATAGTGCCATAAAAAACAGAATAGAAACACAAGTTAAGATAGACAAGAAAATGGTAAGTGAGCACCTGTCCAGCCTAGACGAGTTCAAATCACAGGACCAGATGGATTACACCCCAAGGTTTTCAAGGAACTGGCAGATGTGATCTCAGAACCACTAAACTATATTTTTCAAAGATCCTGGAGCACTGGGGAACTACCAGAGGACTGGAAAAAAGCTGATGTAGTTCCCATCTACAAAAAAGGAAAAAAAAAATGGATCCAGGAAATTACAGACCTATCAGCCTGACCTCAATATCTGGGTAGATTTTGGAAAAGATAATCAAACAACGAATCAGCGAACACCTAGAGGCAAACAAAGTCATTACTAAAAGCCAACATTATTATTATTATTATTAATAATAATAGTAATAATAATAATAATAATATCATTCCTAAAATGTGAATATAGTTCATAAGCTGAGATTATAATGGTTGAACTTGTCTTATTTGAAGTCAGGTTAAAACTGATAATCAAATATATGCATCACAAGTTCCAAAATATGTCAAATATATTCACTAGGAAAATATTTTTTAAAAAATAAAATAAAATATCTAATTCTATAAAATCCTCCCTGTTCAGAACTAGGAGCTTCTCTGTTTAATTAATTTATTTTCCTCCATTGAGTCCAGTATTGATAAAGGCACTGTTTTAGAATTTAAATATATCGGTTGGATTTCAACACTTAAGATTTCAGTTCAAGCAGAAAGATATTTCCAAGATAATCTTTGAAAAAGACTGATATAGCAAACTTTTTCAATTTCAAGCCCAAATGGCCATGGCAATGTGAACTAAAAATTTGGAAATTATAGTTTGTTTTACTAATACTTCATGTGATTTTGACTCTATGCCTCTGTTTATACATCCAAGGACTGCATTAGCTTTCTCGGCTGCTACTGCAAAAGACTTTATAAGGCAGATCATATTGTATTAGATTTCTGAGAGAAAAGTTGTAAAGTTATAATAAATCAAAGGAAATTCTAGCATACTTTAGAACAGTGGTTCTCAACCTTTCTAATGCCATGACCCCATAATACAGTTCCCCATGTTGTGGTGACCCCCAAGTGGGTGTGGCCACCAATAAGAGGGAGTAGGACAGCTAAGGAAAAGGGAAAAAATGGCAGACAGCATGGTTTGGCGACCCCCATGAAATGGTCGTTTGACCCCAAATGGGGTCCCGACCCAAAGGTTGAGAACCACTGCTTTAGAAAAACATTACATTTGAATATGCACAGAAACACAAACACACAAATCAGAAAAAAAAAACTTTTAAGTGGGAAAATCCTCTAAAAAAGCCAAATGAGAACTAAATAAACTCAGTAAATCTAGAATGCTCACTCTCTTTTGGAAAGGGCAAGCAAATGGTTAACAGATTGGAACAGTAGAAGACAACATCTGATGAACTGGAGTGATCAGACTACAGAGTTTTGCTGCAGATCTTACTTATTTAATAAAAAAATCAATTTGTGATTAATTTCCCTATGGAATGTCATAGTGATTTAAGGCAGAGAGAGTAGTCCTTTCATATCTGGAGTAGCTACAGTATATGTCAGTCACATTTGTTGCTGGCAATGCTTCTAATGAATACCTGTTATTTTTAGAATATATATGTAAAATACTCAGTGTTATGTGTCTGCGTGTGCATGTTTCTCTCTGTATGTGTGTGTGCACATATACACGCACATTTGAGACTCTCAAATGTATTCCATCCTTTCCAAAGTCTTTAAATGAGAAAAGTGGCATGCTTAAGCCTCCCTAATCTAATTTATGTAAAATAACTGTCTAATGCAGTAAGAGTCATATCTGCTACATTAGGAAAGAGGAACGGCTACATATTTTAAAGATGAACGGAAGTTTTGACAAGTACATTAATTCCTAATAATATCTTCATAATCAACCACATCATTAATTAAAGATTAATTTTCATGAGAAAGTGTTTCATGACTGGTTTTCTAGGTTCTCTGGTTCTATGACCCCTTTACTGTTCTAATAATATTTCATTTTCCTTCCTTGTACATCATCAGCTAGTGTCAGGGGTGGCCAACAATAAAGACATTTTGAGGGAAAATTCCCGCCCAGTTTGGGGCAAGTTTTTTTTTTTTCCTCTTTAGTACAATAGTACAGGAAACCCATTTTACCAGAGAGTTAAAGTTTCTTTTTAAAAATAAGTAAAAAAAACATTTTTACTTTTGAAATTTTATAATGTAATCTCAGAAGCCATGTACATGGCCATTGAAAGGATAATAGATTGCCCATTGCTATAGGATATCCTATGTCACCTAAGAAATGGAACTTATATTGACCAAGACATCATATATCAAGGAGAGCCTCAGAGTGCCTTTTATCTTAAGTAAATTTATTTTTATCCTCCAAATGAAAGCAAGGGAATTTTGCCATGTCAGACTCAAACAGATGTAGCTAAGGGACTAATTTTAGGATGGCTTGGAATATGGAGTGATCTTGGATCCAAAGTTTCTTAGATCCTTTTGGTTACCAATCTGATTCCACTAACAGTAACTTTTTGTCCACAGACTTTTCAGCAATATTGCTGGGTTTGTTCTTCGCTAGTTTTTAGTCAGCTTCTATAGAAAGTATTTGTTTGTTGAATTCATTGTTGTTATTGTTTTTTTAAAAAATGTTGAATAGTGAAATACAAGAAAGTGTAATTATAACTGTTTCAGCAGTTATAATTAACCAAAAAAATAGAACCTGGCATGATATTATAAAAATGTAATAACTAGAGATGAGGATATAAAATAAATCCGGTCTTATTATTACATGTAGACCAGTAGAAGCATTGACTAATAAATATAAACTCATATTGTGGATCCCTTCCTTAAAATACGGAGAAAAAAATGTTCCCACTCCTGCCTAGGCATGAAAGCTCACTGGGTGACTTTCGGCCAATCACACTCTCAGCCCAGCTCGCCTCACAGGGTTGTTGTTGTACGGATAGCAGGAAGAGCATTAGATGTGTCTGCCACCTCGAAAGATTTATAAAAATAATTAAGGGCAATGAGTGCGAGGGAGCTCCAATATGGGGATGCTGGGGTGGCCAGAACTCTGAAGGCCACTTGTAGTCACCAACCAGCATTCATTCAGCACTCGTAAGTTTAAAAGGTCACTGAACAAATGGTCACTAAGTGAAGACTACCTGTACTTCTTACTTTATATCTACATTTTTCAAATTGATAATGGATGGGACTGCTTTTAATCTTGGGGTTTTTGAATCTTGGCTCTTTGTGCCTTAATTTCCAAATTCTAGTGTGGCAATTGCTGGTGCCTTCAGTGCTAGGTTGGATCCCCCCTTGAATCACGAGCTGAACATTTCTCTGGCTTATGGATTGCATCTGAAAGCGAGGAATTTTATGACCAGCTATTCAATGAGCCTCTTCCTGAAGGGCCCCAGTTTCACTTTCCAGAAACCAATCTCTCGGTTGAAAACGAATAAATCTTCTGGTAAAAATTTAGTTTTCCCAGAACACTTAAAATTAAATCCTGCATGGTGGACATCTGTGCTTGCTCCTCTTTTCACAGCCATCACTAACTCTGTGTGTCTTCCTAAAGTTTGACTTAACTCTATTAATATTCCAATTGACAAATGTGACAAATGTAACTGAGATTACCTCCCAGTTAGCCTACCATCTGTAATTAGCGAATTATATGCTAGATTCTTATATTTAAACTCTTGAGCCTGGTGTCCTCTGAAAATACTTTGGTCCTAGAGCAAGCTGGCTTTAGGTCTAGAAACTCAACTATGGATGTTTGTATCTTTCTACATCAGTGTTTCTCAACCTTGACAATTTTAAGGCATGTGGACTTCAACTCCCAGAATTCCACAGCCAGCAATGCTGGCTGTGGAATTCTGGGAGTTGAAGTCCACATGCCTTAAAATTGTCAAGGTTGAGAAACACTGTTCTACATGAAAGGGAATGCATGAGGACCTTGGAGGATGAAGGAAAGAAATACTACCTAGGAAGCAATCAGACAAGGGAATTAGCAATCAGACAAGGAAGGAGCCACCGAAGATGTAATGGTGGGAGACAGAAACCTAGGAAGGACTTCCCTAATTGATCAGAGGATTGAAACTGGGAGCAGGAAGTTTGGACCTTCAGATTGCAAGATTCTGTTAATGTAACCTTACAATAAAGTAGATTTAGTTCATCTAGTCATGTTTTCTGTCTGGTTTACTCAGGAGGGTTGACACCACATCAATTAGCTGAGAAATATTACAACTATCCTAAAGGCACCTTCTAGGTAGCCTTGATAGATTTGAGGATAATCTTTGACTTTTATACCACAAGAGCCTATCCTTAAGCTATGCACATTATATCAGGGCACTACTACTCGAGCTAAGAGTAATATCCTTGTTGACCTAACTAAGCCAATTTCTGCTTGCTAAGGTGTGAAACAAAGCCGTATTCTTGTTTTGCTATTGTTTAATTAAATTTTACTTTAACAGGATGTTTAGTAAGCCAGGATTCCATCCTCCTTCCCTTGGCGTCTGCTCAGTCTCTATTCTTTGTGCTACAATTCAGTCATACATACCGTTTACAACCCAAGTAGGCCTGCAAAGATGCCTCTAAGTTCTATCATTTCAGGGTTCCAGAGAACACTTTGAAACAAGCTATTCTAAAACAAAAGTATTAGTATTCTCTAAGAGTCTCTTTAAGACCTCAAATAGATGGTGATTAATAGCAAATTGTTGAGCAAGCTAAACCCTTTAAACATCTAGATCAGTGGTTCTCAACCTGTGGGTCGGGACCCCATTTGGGGTCGAACGACCATTTCACGGGGGTCGCCAAACAACGCAGTCCGCCATTTTTTCCTCCTTTTCGTTAGCTGTGCTACTCCCTTTTATTCTACTGGCTTTTGAAAGCCAATAGAATAGACTCTCTTGAATAGAGTCTAATTCTATTGGCTTTCAAAAGCCAATAGGAATTGTCCAGGCTGTCTCTGCCCTGCTGAGCGTGCCAAAAGTCCCATTCTGCAAATGGTGCTGCACCAGTTGAGTAGTCCTCGACTTACAACCGGTTGAGTAGTCCTCGACTACGACCGGTTGAGTAGTCCTCGACTACGACCGGTTGGGGGTCGCGGCATTAAAAAGGTTGAGAACCACTGATCTAGATGATCTGGTTTCCCCATTGACTTTGCTTGTCAGAAGATTGTAAAAAGTGATCACATGATCCCAGAACACTCCCACTGTCGTAAATATGAGTCAGTTGCAAGCATCCAAATTTTGTTCACATAACCATGGGGAGGCTGTAATGGCCTTAAGTGTGAAAAACAGTCATAAGTCACTTTTTTCAGTGCCGTTGTAACTTTGAACAGTCACTAAACAAACTGTTGTAAGTCGGGGACTACCTATATCTCATCCAAAGTTTGGGTTTGTCTTAACATAAGGTTTTAGTATCGTAGCCTTTACCCAACTTATTAAATAAGGATAAAAATTTTGGGATCAGAAAGGCAAAGATATCTGGCTTTAGTCGTGCCTTTGAAAAGATTTTGATTTTGCATTGGCACACTTTTTCAGGCTTATTCTAAGTCATATTCAGCAGTTTTAATGGCTAAGAAAGTTTCAAAATATTGCTGCCAATTAATTAAAACATTATTCTCATAGACATTCAGTGATGTTTAGGTATCAGGATTTTTTTTTAAAAAAATATTTTAACAGAGAAACTTCTTATCTTAGGGATCTTTAAAAACTAGAATGAGATCTGTAATGTTATGCCTTATCTAATGTCTTTCACAGGATTATTGAATACTAATGAGACAGTATACTAACCATTTGTAATACATTGTGCTTCCATTAAATTGCTTTACTTTTCCCCAGTCAGTCTATATCCCCACTTAAATTTTAAAGGACTGGACTCCTTTGTAGTGTAACAATGCTGCAGTGTAAACAAGCAATTCTGCATAATGAGGATTAGTAAAAGATGTCTTTCTCTTTGAATGAATTTTATATGGTACTTGATACCATAAGATATAAATAAGAGGCAATGGCTTAGATTTTATACAGCAAAGGCAATGCTTTAGGTGTAACAATGGATAACAGTATCTACGCATATGATCATTGCTGGTTCAGGATACTAAAATTAATTTCCACTTTTAATTCATTTTTAATTCAAATTCAGTAGAGCTGCAAGACTATGTGTGATCTTGCTTGAGGAACTGGACTTCAGCGCTAAGGCTGTGATCGTGTCACTTAACTGGATCCTGAAATCTGAGCCTGTCTTTCTGAAAATCCACTGTTAATCTGGCCCTCAGATGTCAGATGCCATAAATGGACAACTTTTGTTAGACTGAAGAAAATGGTGTGTCTACTTCTGTGGGAAGGAATGCATAGAATATAAAAATTCTACATTCTGAGGGCTTTATATTAAGAAATGTAAAATTAGATTTGGATTGGCTAAAATCAACCTCTGTGACAATCCCCCAAAAAATAAATGCAAAGAAGTGTACCGAATACAGAACAATAAGCTTAATGAGTAATGCCCTGAAAATATTCCTGAGAATAATTCATACAAGAATATACAACAAAATTGAAGAGCGTCTAGGTAACACACAATTTGGTTTCAGAAACAATCTTGGTACATGAGATGCGCTGTTCAGCATTCAGGTTCTTGTACAGCACTGTAGAGATGTCAATCACAGTGTTTACATGTGCTTCATTGATTTCGAAAAAGCTTTTGATAAAATAAAACACAGCAAACTATTAGAAATCCTGAAACAAGGGGGACTAGATGACAAAGACATCCAAATAATGAAGAATCTGTATTGGCATCAGGTAGCAAATGTGAGACTAGGCCAAAAATACTCAGCTGATGCAGAAATAAGAAGAGGGGTCAGACAGGAATGTATTCTATCTCCACTGTTGTTCAATATCCACTCTGAATCAATCTTCAATGAGGCACTGGAGAACATCGATACTGGCATCAGAGTAAATGGTGTTTGGATCAACAACTTAAGATATGCTGACGATACAGTTCTGCTTGCCAGTAAGCATGAAGACCTTCAGCTCCTCATCAACAGAGTCAGAGAAATATCTGCAAAATAAGGCTTGAAGCTTAACACCTCAAAAACCAAGATCATGGTCGTCAGCAAACAACCCGTTAATTTACCACCAATCAATTCAGAAGAAATACCACTAGAAAAAGTTGAAAGGATCACACACCTCGGTTCCAATTTACATGAAAGCTGGGACATGACCGTTGAAGTAAAGACAAGGATAGAAAAAGCTCGAACAGCATTCTTCAAAATGAAAAAGGTCTTCTGCAGTCACGACATAAGCCTAAGACTGAAAATCAGGCTTGTCAGATGCTATATTTTTTCTATCTTGCTCTATGGAGTAGGGAGTTGGTCTCTGACAGAAGGCCACCTGAAGAGACTAGAAGCATTTGAAATGTGGATTTACAGGCGGCTATTACGTGTAAGCTGGGTTGACAAAATCAGAAATAAGGAGGTGATAAGCCGTCTGGGAAAGCCAAGGGAAATCATCAAAACAATTAAAAAATGAAAATTAGAATATTTCGGACATGTGATGCAACACCCAGAAAAATTCGACATACTCCATTTAACCCTCCAAGGAAAGATTGAAGGCAAACGAGGTCCAGGCAGAAGAGGTCCAGTCTAAAATATAAGGGACTGGTTTGGACAAAACTCAGCAGCACTTTTTTGTGCGGCTGCTGATAAAAACAGGATTGCCAATATCCGATAACGGATATGGCACAAGAAGAAGAAGAAGAAACATAGAACATAGTATCTATTTATATATTGAGAGTTCTACTTCATGTCAGAAGTGTTTAACTGACTAATCAGACTTATTGCAATAAACTTAGTCTTTAGGAACACAGCATAGAGTAAATTCCTCAATGGAATTCAGTAATCTCATAGATTAAGGTATAGATTACTTTGATTTTAAACTTAATAACAGCTTGTAATGTTTACAAACCAGTTCACTCATACCAGTAAAAAGACAATGAAAGATGCCCAGATGCTAGGGACACATTAAATATGGTCAATCATCCTTCATAGAAGTGGATCACAAAGAGAAAAAAGATCCCAATAAAAGAGAATATTTATAGCTCAGGGTTGAACTGTGGGGTCGTTGGTGCTCTCTGAGCTTGGCTGTTTTCTTGCAGACGTTTCATTAACAAACTAGGTAATATCAATGTACTGATGACGTTACCTAGTTTGTAATGAAATGTCTGCAAGAAATCATCCAAGTTTAGAAGCACTAAGGACCCCAAAGAAAAAAGAATACTAGTTAGACCAATGGTGATGTCTTGTATATTTTGCTTCTGGGACCTTGAGCTGAGATATATTTGGATGATGGACATCTAGAATGAGATGGATTGTACATAAGAAGTGTTGAAAGTGTATTTGGCCAAAGCATGATGAATTTGGCCAGGAGACCTTTAACTGACTCCCGTGGGAGTTGGAGATGCATCTTGAACAAACATTCTGTACACTGCAAAAGGGAATAAAGTGTTGCTGTGATGGAGCTTATTAAACCACCCACTAAAAAAAAATCAGAAAGAGCATGCCCTTTATTCTCTATACATTTAGCAGCCAGAGTATGAGAAATAAGCAAAATGGGCTTGAGGTCATAGTAAAGGAAGGTAGATAGAAATGTAGCAAGATTCCTTTAATTGGAATATAGCAACTGAATGATACAATTTAAAAGGAATGAAAGCAGTAAAAAAGAAGTTGCAATGCAACCATCACTGCTTGTGAATCTAAGTGAACAAACTTGTAGATTTATCTGAGTTAAAAGAGAAATATAGAAAAGTGTGCTGGTGGCTACTATTCCTTATCAAATCAAAGTGAAGAGATGAGGGATGTCTTTGAAAACTAAGGTGCAGCAGATCTTTCAAAGATTTTATGAAATTCAGGGTTACCAAACATCTGCTAGGAAACAATATCTGTGAAGCCTTTCAAAAAAAATGCAGCTTTCTCTGTCAGAGGGAGATACAAGATTATCAATATCTTTGATTTGATATTACCAATAGGAAAATGCAAATAGTTGGAACATTGGGGAAAAGTGATTGTGTAATGGTTTTTTTAAGAATCAGATCTGAAAGACTGATAGTCCTAGTCAGTATGAATTTGAATGCTTTGCAACTGGTTCATATTTATGAAGGCTGCCATGTCGCAGAGTCATGTGATCAGCTTTTGGGACTGTCTGACAAGCAAAGTCAATGGGGAAGCCAGATTCATTTAACAACTGTGTTACTAACTTAACAATTGCAGTGATTCACTTAACAACTGTGGTAAGAAAGGTCATAAAAACTTAAATGCTTTACTTAGCAACATAAATTTTGGGCTCAATTGTGGTCATAGGTTGAGGACTACCTGTGTTTCAGATCATGAAAAGAACCCTCCCAAAACAGCTATTTTGATGGCCATCATAGCTTCTGTTTGTAGGAAGGACCATGGCTACCATAGTGTAACAAAGATCTGCATGATCCTGATCAGAAACTACTGTCTTTACCAGAATAAGGCTAGAAGGACTCACATCATGAAGGTAATTTTTGAAGTGGGCCTTAGAGGGTTCTTTAGGACTAGCTTGAATGATTGTCTTACATAACGTAGGAGACAAATTGGCATAGATATAAATGATAATCTTACTTCAGTGCTGGTCACACAATAAGGACAATCTATATATGCTGCCCATTTCTTCCTTTACCTCACAGATGCATCAGCTGACTCATTTTGTCCAGTGATAAAGCTGATCTAAATCAGATTTTGCAATGTTTAGACAAGGAGGCCCCGAGCAGTAGCCACCAACATCTCATCAGGGTCACAGCACTGGCAAATATTTCAATGCTCAGAGAATTGGCCATTACCCGGAAGCCCAAGAACACAATAGCCCAGAATATTCAAAGAGCATTCCAGGAACTGCAGGAAAGCAGTAGAATGTGCGGATATACCAAGATGAATTTCACTGAAGCCTTATTGCACTAGCCATATTCTGAAAAACCTGAAGTACAAGCAATTATTCTGGAGAAGACTCAGAATAGAATAGGATGGAAGAAGCAGGGCTTTTTTAATCATAGAACGCCCAGAACGGAGTTCCGGCACCTTTTGGGGATGGAACCTTGTAGGGTAGGCAAGGCGGGTTGTATGATGTGTGTGAGTTCCGGCACCTTTTTTTTTTTTTAAGAAAAAAAAGCACTAGGAAGAAGGAATATAAAGCAGGTGTTAAAATGAAGCTAAAATAGATTATAAAATAGGATTAGGTTACAGTATAGTGTTAAATAGATCCTTAAAACAGAAAATAGGTCTATAGGAGAAAAGATCTAGCATTATAAATCAAATGCTATGCAAAGTAGGAAATTACAGAGTTTTCCTGAATTATAAACTCATTCACCCTCACCATCAGGGCTGATATAGCAGAGATAACTTTTGTCTCCCACCATCCAAATCATCTGGACACAGTCAACTTAAGATGGCAGAATAAATAATAATAATAACAATACTAATAACAGCAACAACATCATCAACAACATGCATTACCCCACCATGTACGAAACTGTAAGGTAGGGTACTTCAATTCTTTTGAATCAGGAAATTCATTTGGAATTTCCTGAGGAAGTGATGAACAAGTGTGCAAAATCTTTACTATGACATATAAGTCAATGTACAAAAATGCTGCTGTGGTAAATGTGGCACTTATGCAAAGACGAATTTATCCCAAAACTGAACTACCTGCCCAGTTAATTAATTAACTTCATCAAAGACTGTTTTGCTTTGTTGCCAGTTTACTCTTTATTTTCTTGAATAAAACAATCTGACTGGGAGAACACTGGTGTTGTAAGTACCACATTGCTGCCTCTGTTATAAGGTGGGCTGGATTCTAAACCTAACGGTAGGACAAGATCCAAGACTCTTAATACCTCGTGTTCATGTGGCATGCAAGATTGCCACACTAGATTTAGGTTCCAAACCATTATTTACACTCATTAGCAAAGCTACCAGAGAAACATGGATAACATTTTTAACATGGATGCAACCTTCACTTTGCATCACTTTGGAAAAAACTGCCGATAATATTTTAATAATTCATCTCTGCATAAAGGAGGTACATTCATTTCCTTGGTAAATAATTTTAACCTTGACAGCAAAATCACTGCTAGTCTTATTATGTAATGCTTCTTCTTGGTAATTACCATGCTTCTGTGTATATTCTTAATACTACACGGTTCCACCGTGTATACTTTTTAATAATTACATGTGTTATGTATTCATTTTATACTTGTGCTCTGTTACTGACTCACCCGTGTTTCTGATTTTATAACTTTGTTTCATTATGAAATGTTATGGGCAAAGTTGAGCTAATTCTACTTTATGGTAAGACTACATTAGTAGAATCTTGAAATTCTGAAGATACAGATTTCCTGTGTCTCTTTTATAGCCTGAGAAATTAGGGAAGGTCTTTTCTGAATTTCTTGCTCTGCCTGTTATGCTGCTGTAGACCAGGGCTTTTCAACCTTTTCACCTATTGTACCACTTTTAGGAAATGGCAACATTCGAGTACCACCAATCACCTAGCAAGGTGTCAAAAACTTGATGACAAAAAAAAAGGAAAAAAGTGATAAAGTATAGGTAGTCCTCGACTTACAACAGTTTGCTTAGTGACTGTTCGAAGTTACAACGGCACTCAAAAAGTGCCCCCCAAGCCACAGCCAAGCAAGACATCTGCCTGCCCACCCGGTGGCGCTCTTCCTTCTGTCCAAGGTTTTCATTGTTGTGAGCATTTCTGTTGAGGATTGGCAGCAGGGATGGGGTGGGGGGGGGTGTTTGGTTTTTATTCCCCCCATTTGCTGGGTGGTTGCAGCAGGTTTTGGTCACTTCACATAACCCTGGGACACTGTGACCATCATAAATATGAATCAGTTGCCAAGCATCTGAATGTAAATCACAAGACCCTGGAGATGCTGCAACATTCCAGCTGATTGGTGCTTCTTCGGGGCTCAGCAGAAGCACCAGGATCAGCACCGAGCTCCAGCTGGAGCCTGGTGCTGATCCTGGCACTTCTACTGAGCCCTGACAGCCCTGAAGAAGCGCTGATCCTAGTGCTTCCGCTGAGCCCTGACAGCCCTGCAGCTCCAGCCATCTCTCGCTCAGGCTTGTGTGGTGCTGCCAACGGTTCAGCTCATTCCCCTCCCTCGCTACCACTTTTATAGGATGGTCATGTATCACCTGCCAGGTGTCAATGTACCACAGGTGGTACCCGTACCACTGGTTGAAATGCCCTGCTGTAGACGCCTCTCTCTCCCTTCTCCCTTTCTTGTCTGATTGTTCCCTGGGCAGTATCTCTTCCATTCCCCTCCCCCAGTTCTACGAAGGTCATTCCCACATATTCCGTAAAATAACTTAAGTTTTCTGCAATGTCTCCCACTTCAGTAATCCTTCTACATGTTTATTCTGGTATAGTTCAAATATCTGCAAGTTTGATTTCTTGTTCTTCAAACATCTACAGAATGTTTCATTGTTTTCATAATGTTTTAATATTATTAAATAATTAATGGGTTAAGAATTAAATTAATTAATATTAATATTGGCTACTTTTATTGTCAATGTATATTTTAATATGCATTTCCTATTGTTCTCTTTGTTTTGTAAAGAACCATGCTTTAAAGCAACAAAGGGTCTTGAAAGTCTGACAATTATCCGGGCACCCGTTTTCTTGTGTTGGACCATTTGTGCAACTATTTAGATCACCTAAGAATAAAGACATGAACCAGAACAATCTCAGATCTGATTTGTTTTTGTGCAATCTTTGGTGATCTATTGAGTTTGGATATTTGCTTGTAGACATTTTGTTAGCACTAAAGATGTGATCTAGTCCTGTAACAAAACATCTGCAAGGAAACAACCAAGTTCTGAGAGCACCAAGGACTCCACAGGTCAGTTCTGAGCTACATATTTTGTTGTATTAGATCTTCTCTTATTCACAACCTACACACACACACACACACACACACTCACACATACATATACACACATATAAAATCAGTACCAAATTAATCTTGCCTTTTTCCTGTTAGCCAGCTAATATTCATTCCTGCATGATAGCTTCTATAATTTTCATTGGTTCCCATCGTTATAATTCCAAAAACTTTACTGATAGCTAATGTGTCTCTTATGGGTAAAAATATATGACCATATATTGCAAAATTACTTCTATTAGTCTTTTACTATAGGAACATCAAAACACTTAGGTCGATAAATATATCTGTACACACTTAAATATTTATAATTTGAAAAATATGTTGTTAAAACAATTATTAGATACCAATTCTTTATCAGTTATAACCATACAAGATAAGAGAACTTGACTATATAAATGCAAAATATCTGAAAGCGTTATCTTTGGATGAAAAACTCAGCAACAGCTATATTTTTATTTTGCACATAGCTACTATAAAAATAGACATTGAAACCAAATAATGGTTTAAGTTACTCTAGTTATCTGAAATATCTGCTTCTCTGTAACTGTAAACATCCTTTGTTTTGATAAAGGAAAAATAAACATTTTATTCCATTCTTCCTGTAAAATATTGATTCAATTTAAATAAGCTCATGCTATAGATGCAGAAAGGATATTTTAGTTTATCAAGCTACTCAATTATCATACACAAATATAAGGATGCTGTTTCAAAAAACCAAGAGAGGCACAAAACTTACATTATTAAGCCAATCAATTGAATTACAGTAAGTATGGCATGTGTCCATTCAGTTTGGCAGATCGTTAATATAGTAGCTGACTATATTTTTGTCTACAGAAAGAAAGCCTTATCAACCATTATTCTTATGTTTATGGTTATCACAAGAAGTTTTTGTTTAACCTGTATTATTAAATGATGTATACATGGTATATAGTAAAGTATTTGGGTAGGTTAAACAAATTTAAAGTCACTATGTTAAAAACTATTTTTAACCAACAAAACAAATAAAGCCAAAAATATTATGGATTCAAATTTAACTGTTATGAGCATGTTCAAATATATTTTAGGGTACTTTTTAGAAGCTTCAACCCTTCAACTTTGTAGACTGAAAGTTGCAGTAGAGAAGATTTGATTCTTAGTTGCCATCAGTTGAGCTTGTGACAACTGTAGGGAACTTTTGAGATTAGCTCAGCAGGCAAGGAGATTCATTTGCATCCCTTTTGTTCCATCTCTCTGATTTATGAAATTATGAATGTTGAATGACTAAGGATTAGTCTATAGAGCGAAACACTGACTGTTTCTTTAACTGATCGATCTTCTTTTTATTAAAGGGGATAGAACGTTAATGAAATCTCACATTCATATTCATATACCCAAGAGTCTTTTTTTTTCTAGAATATATCCCATGTATTTTACTCCGCTCTATGCTACAATGACAGGTTTGAACTTTTTTTTCTTTCACATGTTTACATCTCAAATTTGAATGATTCATCAAGCTGGCATACTTCAACAGTATAACACAAGATTGATGTGCTTGTTAAAGATTAGTACAAAGAAACGGGAAAGCAAATGAAACTAGCAAACAAACCCATATATACTTTCAAAATAAAAGGATAATTTTGATTTGTCTCTACTGCTGAATTAGTGGAACTACTAATATACTTAAGAATAAAAAAATCTTGACATGCCATGCAGGCTTTCTCAGTCTGATGTTTTCTTGTTATAAAAGTAAAATCAATTGTTGTTAATCTGCATAAAATGTTACTATAACTACTGAGAAACATAGATTATTCTATAGCATACTGAACATTTTGTTACATTTCAGAATACAATATGCACAATATACAAAAACTGCTGAAATCTGGAATGCTGCATGCTGACTGCTCAGTTTCAGCACAGTTGAAAGATAAAGATTACCTTTGTGAAAATGTCTTTGCACAATTGGAATTAACTTTAGATGGCAAATATGCTTTATAATTGCAGTTAATTATAATTCTAGACCTTCAGAGAAATAGTATAAGGCTACATCTAACTTCACATGAAGATCCACTTTCTGAATGGTGGAAGCTTAATGTTTTCTTGTTTTCTTCTCTGCTTCTGCAGTTCACTTCCAAAATCTAATATGTTGAATCTTCCAAATATACAACTCAGATTTTGCACAAGAATATACTGGAAAAGAAAAATCTGGTCTGCCAGCATTAGGGATATCTCTGGTTGATGGAAGCAATTATATACAACCTGTAATTTGTAAAGGGCAGTTGAAGCATACATTTCCTAGCAGATGAATGAGATACAAATCATGTTTTCTTACAAGATGATTTAGGTTCTTAAATTCAATTTTTGAACAAAAATGTCTCATATAACATTACTAAATTCAGCTTCCCGGAAGACAAATCTGTGGAGAGATAATTATTTGAATTATCTCCTTTTATCTTTTTTCCTTTTTTGTGTGGAAATCACATGAAAACAACATTTATTATTTAGCAGTCCATTCTCCTTATGGCTGCCCCTTGTTTATACACAATCCTCTGCTTAAAATAAAATGTAGTTCTTTGGAGATTATCCAGGCATCAAAAGCAATAGTAAAAAAAAATCTAATCATAAAATATGTTGCACAGGCCTGCATTAATAAGCAGAACAACTGGGTAAATGCAGTTTCCAAATTAATGGGAAAATACACATTATTTTTAAAAAGATTAAAAAAATGAAGTTTGGTTTTAGAACAGGAACAAGCATATCAAATGGAAGTAATATCTGTAAATTGTGACTGGATCATATAAAAAGTTAATAAACAATGAAACATTGTCAAAAGAATTTATAATCTAGACTGATACTAAATTAGTCCCAATGAACCTTTTTTCTGAAATAAACTTTGGATGTGCAGATATTTAGTCCTGCTTATACAGAACACCAGTTTAAAATAGATTTTGATATGTGTCAGTATGACTAAATCTATGTACAACATTTTAAATTGTCTACTCTACAGGGTCTATGAGTAAATATATGTACAATGCAATTAATGAAGAATCAAATCAGAACTCAGTCCTCCAAAAGCATAATCCAAGACTCTAAATAAACAATAAAGAATTATTGATTTCTGTCTTATACTTTCTATAGAAATATACTGATAATTATACAACTGTGATGTATAGAGTATTGTGCTACTTTGTCTAAATTCAAAACATTCAAATTGTGACTTAAATAACAGCACCAGCCAACCAGTTGAGACATCATATTTGCAAAAGATTGTATTATTACTCAACTATAAAAAAGAGAAAAGAATAAAATCTCATTAGGACATATATCAGTAATTACAATATTACTGATATATTAAACTTACCTCTATATATTTTCTGTATTTTATTTGTTTTAACATAAATATCACTTATTTCTCTCAAATGGTATCAAAGTAGCAATGAAATAAAAAATCAAGTCAGAGCAATTCAATATATAACCTCTTTTTTCTCTGTTTCTCATGTCAATTGATAATATTTTCTAAATTTTTGTACTCTTACCTGATTATTGCAAAGAAAAATCCTTAAAGCACAATTCTACTATCATTGAGCAATTTAAAACTTAATTGACTTAGAGAATATCAGCACATGGATGTACATATGTGAAAGCAGAACTTGATGCTTTATTGGATTGTAATCCATTCTCATTTGGACATACAGTAAATGTAGGGAAAAGTAAATAAATCATTATTTTAATTGCCTTGTACTAGAAAATAATGAGTTAATTCCAAAAAGCTTCAGTAGGTTATTTTAAAAATTATGCAGCATTGCTGCAGTGCCATTGCACGGAGTAAGGCGATATGCTGAAACCTGACATTTCATATTTATATTTGCATCAAAAAATCTTAATAATGTATTGATCGTGTATAAAGAACTTTAAAATTTGAATCACAATTTAATCTACTGACCTGTCTCTGGAATAATACATATTTTGTATCACTGAATCACATGCTACTGATTATTTCAGAAGAATAACTTAAACTAGGTTCAGTTTTATGGAAATACATTTTGTAATCCATCATGTTCAAAGGATAATACAAGAACTATTGCATTTCCATTGCACTGAAATACAAATAATATGATAAAACTCTCATATCTAAGAGTAAGATCTGTAGTCCTCAACCAAATAAATTGAAAATTAACTGCATGGAAGATACCATGGCTATATTTCTGAAATTTGGTTTACATGGTGGTTGTCAGTTTTACTAGCAAAATGTTATGAAAAAAATTGATTTGAAATTATCTTAGAATATGAGATAAACTTCTGATTTGCAGTTTACATTGAAGAGGTGGTTGTCAAAAATAGTATCTTTTGGTGTTTCTCTAATGAAAGATCTACAGCTGTGGAAAAAGTCTGATTATATTCTCTGATGCTTAGTATAACATTCAAAAAGTATCTCATATTGGCAGCGCTAAAAAAAAAGAAATATATTCAGTTGCAGAAAAATTTAGATAAATATCAGACTCACCAAACTGGTGGATTTATTCTTCATGGGGGAAGTTGGGCTTGATTCACAGGTTCAACCAGTGTGAGTCCACTTCTAAAAGTTTCATTCTGTACCCCACCAGTGCAAGTTAAGACAGATCTCAGTTGAGATGAGCAAGAGACAGATGTAAGGAGCACTTTAAGACTTCGCCTGTGTTGCCTCTGCCATAGTTGAAGTGATGGGCTTTGCCTGTCCCTCTCTCCTCTGACATTGCTGTTATGAAGCTGCAGATGAGCAAAGGAAACCTAATCACCCCATGCCTAAGCTGACTCCTACCGTAAAACCCCAGTGATTTGTCAACTGTGGAGATAATCAATTCATTAGGAGGGGGGGGGAGGATAGGAGGAATGCCATCTGTCATCTTAAGTAAAATGATCCAATTTCCTTATTTGGGTGCTTATCTTTCTCTTTAAAACAAGGTGATAATTATCCAAGTTGGCACTCAAAATGTTTGGTCATTTAGATCAATGATTGCAACACACGTGAAACGCTTTGTGACATAGCAGTGCATTGTGCCTGGATCTATTAATAGTCTGGACAGCACTGTTGATGGAATTTAGCTGGTTTCAACATGGAAGACAGACTCTTGCCTTTCTCCAAAGAACAGTGAAGAATGAAATAAACATGCAGTGTTTAAAAGGGTCTATGTCTATAACCACTACCTTGCCACCATCACTTCACCATGGAAAATCTCACCCCAAGCAACTTGCTGCAAGGACAACTTCCTGCAAACCTGGGCTTTTTTCTCTGATTTCCAAAACTGGCCAGGTTTAAGGGAGGAGAAAGTACCCACCAGCCCACATTTTTTCTCTGAAGGCTTCGTTGCCTTGTTTTGCAGCAGCCCCTCACCCCGCAAAAGGCAAGCTAAATGGGAATCTTTGTTCTGCGTGCATGCATGCTTATACAGACACACAGACACACACCATTCCAAACTTAGAGACTTTTATCCATATCTGAGCTGGCAAGGTACCAATTGCTGGAGCAAGGTGGCAGTGAGGTGATGGGGACGAGGTGGTGGTGATGAGGTGGTGGCAACAAGGTGGTACCAGCAAGTTTTCCCGTTCTGTTTTGGAATATGAGGGGGGAAAAAACCAAGTCAAAATCGATAGTAAGAGGATTGTCCCAGCCATTATAGTGGGACTGCAAAAGTCCAGGTTGCCTATCTCTTTGCTTCCATCTTTTTTTTTTTTTTGAGTTCTGATATGCTAGTCTTACTTATGCAATCAATTATTTTGTTTATTTGATTTTGAACTGATAAAAAAAAAGTATCTGTGTCATTTGTAGCCAGAATCCACAGAAACAGTGGTTGCAATCTCCACTGAAAGTTCTTGGAATACTTTAGTGATGGCTATCAAATCCCCAAAGCTTGCATTTTGGAATTCAGTGGCTGGTTCACATAAGACCTTATGCTAGAAACTTCAGTGTACAAGATTAGCCAGTTAAATCATGAAAGAAGGTTGATTTGGAGTCGGGCAGCATCTAAATCGAATGATATATGTATAGATAGAAATATAATCTTCATTTGTGTAATTGTACAACATCCCAAGCTAATTGGTTAGTTTGCTCAGTGTGTTGTGAAAACAATGTCATAGAATCATAGGACTGGAAGATACCTTACAAATCACCAAGTCCATACTTTTTTGTTAATGGATTTCTATTCATAAAATGACATTGTTGTTGTCATTCTATGTCCAGCATTCACCTTTACTGGTCTCCTATCTCCAAATCATCACAGACAGTTCCTCTCTTTCTGGAGAAGGTTTGAAGGAAGTAGAAAGAGAGGACAAAAAGTTTTTTTTTTATTCTGCAAGAGGTACAACAAATGAGAAAGGTTGTGTTTGAGGAATAGATAAATCTGCGTTCCTCAAGCTTCTCATATTTTCAGTCATAACCTTGTTCAATTGATCCCTGCATACATTTGCAATTCCCCCCCAAAAAAACACACAAAATGCACACAGATTTTAATGTGTATTTCACCAGTTATAATAATTTTTGCAAGTACCCTTTGTTATACACAAAGAGGCTAATTGATGTCAACGAAGATTTCCAAAATATTTTCTTTAACATTAGGAAATCAAATCATGGTGACTCACACAATATATCAATTAAAACCATAAATAACTACTGATGACCATGAAACAGTCTTCCCACTCTTCTACATCTTGGTGAAAACACCATTATATTTGAAAAATCCACTTGCAATATCTGGGTCCCTCAGAAATGGTGCTTGAAAAATTCTTCCTTAGATATGGAAAATGAAGAGTCTTTTTTGCTTTTTGTCAAACTCACACACCAATGTGAAAATGCAGTGGAACAAATTTAAGGTTATAAAAAAAGCATTGGAACAAAATTGAATTTCACAGTTCAGCCCACCACTAAAACAGCATAAGTTTTATACATCTTTCTTTTTAAAAAAATATTGCTCTGGAAATCTAAAATATTTTAAAGCATGTTTTAGATTCCTTAAGGTCATAATCAAGAAAATGCCAGAAAAAAAGGTATGTACTATTGATTGAATAACTGAACTGAATAATGATTGGATAACTGAATAATGCTTGCAAAATAAACATGTTACAAAAACAATAATTATACCCTTGCACATTTACTCAGCTCCAAATCAAACTTTCATCTATGATTGTATTCCTCCAAAAATCTCACTTTGTGTTAAAGAAGAACTTCTGCTCCACTTTGGGGGTCCTTTAAATAGGACTTGTAAAAATATAAAATTAATAGAACAATCATTTTCTAAGTTAAAGTATTCTACCCCAAAGCAAATGCTTTTTAAACATATACATCCTACCCAAAATTGATTTATTTTCTTTGAAGCTATTATGTGGCCTACCTAAAAACCTGAAGCAATAAACTCATCCTGGATCTCTGCTTTTAACTTGATTCTCAAATATCATCTCTACCACCATTAAAAAATTAAGGGTTACTAAATGAATGCATTAGAGAGGAGATGGGATTGCAGCGAAGGAAATAAGTAAATTAGAACTTATTTCCCCACAGATACATGTCCCATTTATGTAGCCATAGCAAAGGAGCATGAAGAACACAGATTGATAACCAGCTGGAAGTGGGAGGGTAGTGGTATAATAAATGATGAAAAGAGATTAAACAGGTCAAGAAAAAGCAACAGAAAAACAACCCTCTAGCAGCATAATAAATATATTGCAGCCTACTTTAAAGGCTAGTTGAAGACTAATGCTAAAAATAAGGGAATCTGTGATTAGCATTGATTAATCTATACAGCCTTAAAGCTCTTTCAGGTGCTTTGCTAACATGCTTTGTATCCAGGGATATCCATCTACCTTTAATATATACAAACATCCTGCTCTGATTTCTCCTCTATCTTAGGAAAACTTCAGCTGTCAGAATGATTTGATATTTGTCTATCCTACGAACACTCAAGAAACAAATTAGTTCCTTACTAAATAGGCAATTAATAATTGATTAGAAATCAAGTGACAGCATAGACAAAATTATATTTGAAGTAATATCTATAGTGTTTGGTCAGGCTGCAAGGTCCATACTGCTCACGCAATCTATGGGTTGTAGACTGTGGCACCAGTAACAATATTGCCACCAAATTTTTGACTAGGACTGGTCATTTAAAAAGTATCTTATCCGAGTTTGGACAGTTACAGTGGACCTCCAAGTCTGTATTTGAGCATAATTTAACCTTTTGGCAACTGTTTATAAACCTTACATATACACTGGCACCAAGGTAAGTCTTAAAAAAGTCTTCCAAGTTTCTATTGTGACTGAAGTAAAGACAATTATCTCTTGTGACAAGGTGCTCTCAGCTGCGACATCTCCCCTTTTCAACTTTCCACTGGTAATCATCTATGAAGTATATATATATATATATATATATATATATATATATATATATATATGTATATAAAATGCTGATTGGTGACCATAATAAGGATAATTGATAAAGTGATTTCTAAAAAAAGATACGCTTATTAAATTGAATTGACAATAATTGTGCATTAGTCTTGCACAATGCATCTTGCAGAATGAGGGACAAGTGAATAATCCCAAGAATGGCTCACATTTGGAAAACACCACAACAGGTTTTACTACTTTCACCTCGTCTCCAAATACAATGATTTCCCCTTGAGATAGCTTCAGTTAGGAGTCCTGAGAAAATAAGGTGATTCTCTCTCCGAATGAGCTGATTCATGTCTGCTTACTGGCCCCATCAGTGTATAAGTATATGGCTTAAGTATCCCCTTCACAAAGTCTTCCTACTGCAACAATGCTAGCTCTAAAACTGGTCACCATCTTATAACCAGAGAATGGAAGATGTGTAGCAATCCAAAGAGCTCAAGGCAGCCATGACATTAAGCAGTCCCCCTACATTGTACATTGGCATGCTGTGACTACTCCCAGTGGTGGGTCAAATCCTCCATGGTAACGCTCTACAGGGAGCTTTAGACACTATTTAATTATTTAAAATGAATAATTCCTACCAACACATTTAATTGGGAAACATTACATGTTCAGATGGGCCCTAATGGAATGGCTCAGAGACTCTAACAATGTAATTGTGTATGCTGTTTGAAGTAAATACTGGGAGGATTTCTCAGCCAATAACATCATGCATTATTTATCCTTCTCTCTCTCTCTCTCTCTCTCTCTCTCTCTCTCTCTCTCTCTCTCTCTCTCTCTCTCTCTCCTGCCTATGAAGATGGACTCACCAGAACCTAAGAGATAAAAATGCAAATCAGAGAACAATTTTCTGAAAGCCCAAACCAAATCAGCTCCTTAGTTTACACCTCTTCTTTCCCATTCCTTTATTTTCCAAGAAAATGGCTAGTTGAATTTATTGCTACAAAAAAGAAAAGAAAAGGAAAAAAGAAAAGAAAAGAAAAATGCATCTTCTTTTTTTTTTTTTTTTATTAAAAGTTTTATAAATTTTACAAAAAAGAAAAAAGGATACAAAACAAGAGACAACATATACAAAAAAATAAAACTAAACAATACATATATATAAAAAAAAACCCCCCACCCCTCCCAAACCCCCCCCCTCCCTTCCCCCCCCATGAGCTTCCCAGAGCAGAATATAGGCTTAAGAAATAAAAATAAAAATTAAATTAAGAACTTTATATTTATATATATAAAAAGATTATCTATAATATATATGAAAATAAAACTTATGAAAAAACTATATAATATTTTTGTATACCCAATCTAAATTGTATAAATTTTATCCATTTATCCCAAACAGCAAGAAACTTCTCTTGCGTTTGTTGCTTTAAGAAAGCCGAAATCTTTGCCATTTCCGCCAGATAAGCTACTTTAAGAAACCATTCCTGCAATGTAGGCAAAGATTCCTTCTTCCAATATTGTCCTACTAACAGCCTAGCGGCTGTAATCAAATTTAACATCAAAACAACCTCCTTTGTATCACAATCTGTAACAATACCTAACAAAAATAATTGCGGAGTAAATTTTACCCTCCTTCTAAAAATTCTCTGGATATTCCACCATATTTTGATCCAAAATGCTTTTATCTCTCTGCATGACAGAAAAATGCATCTTCATGACTAATAGGAGAATAGTACATGAAAACTAGCGGAAGTAACCTATTAACATTAAGTTGAATTGCTGAATGCTTACCAGAGAGTAATAAATACTGCAACTGTCCAGGATATTGGTAGTTAAACAATATGAATACTAACTGGAGGTGTCACAATCGAGAGATAATGCAGACATAAAATGAGACCTTTAAATAAATAGGCAGAAATGTTTATCCTTTGCCTATATAGAAAAACAGAATAAGGCAAGGTTAGCCTGAATTTCTGACTCATACAGGACAATACTGGGATAAAACCACATATAAATTTTTATCATATTAGCATTTGAATTCTTGAGTGGATTGATAAAAGCTGTTCACTGCCAATAATGATTCATTTTGAAATGGAGGAGAATAAACACCTTTTTTGTTATTTTAGAGTGCTCAGTAGAACTAATTGCAAGCTTATTCCCTTGGGTCATTATAAAAAATGCACAAAATCACACCAAGTTTTGCTTTAGTGTGGAATAATATTTAGCTTTGGAATCAATTTTCCAGAAAGGGATGGCTGGTCATCAGCCTTTAGGAGTTTCAAAATTCCAGACGTTACTTTATATCCACTATGATTTGCTACTGTTCTTGTATTCATCCCTAAATCTCATTAATCCTTAGGCTATAGAGATTCTTAATCCCATTGTCAATGAACTAAGCTAAACCCATGATCCTTTTGAACTTTTATGTGGCAGAATCAAATTCACCAAAAATAATTTCCAATAACTAAGGCAAAGGATACATTTAAAGAAAGTAACAATCCACTCAACAAGATCCAGACTCCAGATTAAAAGTTTACCAGAGTTGGTCAAAATCTTGGATGGATCACTGGATGAAAGTTTTTCACCTACATCAAGGGTCTTCAAACTTGGCCCTTTTATGACTTGTGGACTTCAACTCCCAGAATTCCTCAGCCAGCATGCCTGGCTGAGGAATTCTGGGAGTTGAAGTCTACAAGTCATAAAAGGGCCAGGTTTGAAGACGCCTGACCTACATAAACATCCATTTCACTGTAAGACAAACTGGAAAAAATAGAAGACAGATTTAGTCCCTTTCTCAATAGTTAAACCAGCTGCTTTTAAACTATAGTTCTTTTTCATTCACCTTAATTCTGCTCCCTTCACAATCTTCCCAAGAAAATAAAAGCAATCTGCAGAAAATTCTGAAAGCAGCAGCCATTGCCACAAGGAATTGTTAGAGCACTGAAAAGGGTAGCGGCTTCCAGTAGGCAGAAAAGCAGCCCCAAGTGCTGTGGGGTTGTGGCAGGGTGAGATGGAAGAGAGAGATGGGCGGGATGTTGCAGGATCCCTCTGGTTGATCATAAGAGCAAACAATCATGGTGGGTGCTGCAACCACCTTACCTTTGAATGGGTGTCATATGTAGCTTTTGGAAGAAGATCTGACATACTTTTGAATGGCTGTTAAGTGGCCTGTCATATCTTGAGGACTACTTGTATCTTTCTGTGTGCAATTCAAGGTGCTAGTTATTTGAGGGACCTCTTGTCTCCAGTGGTTTTGTATCAACTAAAATTACTATTAATTTTATTATTTATTCATTTTATGTACTGCCCAACTCCTAATGACTCTGGGCAGTTCAGGCAGAATGAGGAATGTTCTAGATCTATTCTATCAAGCAATGTAACCTAAAAAGATCTGGAAGTGCACCTATTCTGTTGTAGTGCCTGCCCTCTGGAGTAGCATCCTTATGGAGTGGCATGTAGCTCTCCTTCTGCAAGACGTCTGCAAGTTTTTAAATCATGGTTGTGTTCCCTGGCACGGAGTTAGGTTGTTGAATCTTTAGTGCAAGGGTCCCCAACCTCTGAGCCCCAGCCCATTAGTAGGCCGTGACGGGTTTGCAACTGGGCCATGGAAACGGCGGGTGAGCGTGCACATGTGCGCATCCACACTTACGTGAGCAGCAAATGAGCGTATGCATGTGCGCTCCATTTGTATGAGTGGTGTGTGTGCATGCTGCTCGTGCAAATGGAGCTGCAAATGCTTGCTTACTAGCGGCTTACACAGAACCCTCCCCTCTCCAGCTCCCTCGCAGGTCTGCAAAGCCAGAAAGGTTAGGGAACTCTGCTTTAGTGGATTATTTGTTATGTAATGTGTATAGCCTTCTAAATGCAAATAAATAAATCATGCTATGTGTGGAACCTCACCTAATTGTTGTTTAATTTATTAAGCCTTATTAAATAATCATCTATTCTCCAGTTTTTAGAAAGGCATTTGTACTTGCGTTTTATTCACATTTATATCAGACCCTTTTCCAGCAATACTGGTGCCTCCAAACAGAAGTGGTCCCTGGTAACCATCAAACTGGTACTTTATATCTGATGAAAAGTACCTTTTCAAACTACAAAAACACACCTGGAAATAGCTCAGCTCCCCAAAAGCACTAATGTACTAATGTTATAATAACCACCAATAGAAACATCTTGTCAAAGATGGCTACCAAAGTTTACAAATCACAATTTTTGGTGATTGCCAAAATTCTTCTCCGAGGCCTCTCTGATTCTAGATTTCTATCTTGCCTGTATCTTATTGGTAGGATGAAGGCAAACACAGCTTTTTTCTTTTTTCAGTATGATTCCATTTTAATGCAAAGAGAAACAGATAAAAATTAAACCATGGCTATTCCAGCTGAAGTTTTATAACCCAACCATCCTGATACCAACCACAATAAAATCCATAGTTTTTCAGTCTCTGCTCGTGGCCAATGATGGTGCTTGTTGCTTTTTGATTTTCTGTTGATTTGTTTTAAATGTAACTTATATTAACACAATATCTGATATTGAATTCACAGAAATGGTATCTCAGCAGGATATTTTTCAGTCCCCGAAACCACAAAGTTTCAATAAACCTGCTGTCAATTCTTAGGCTGGAGAGGCTCTATTTGATCATTTTTCCCCTTCTGGCATATTCAATAAGAAAAATACTAAATGTCTCTATAAGAACAGAATGGAACTTTACTGTTTGTATAACAGAAACAACAAGCCTACACGTACATAAATAGTACCCTTTGAAGATAGATTGTGTATATATGGTTGTGCACCAGCTGTTGCAGAAATAACACATATCCTGTTTCAACTACAAACTTTATACTGCAGAAAAGGCCATTTGTATTTGATCCTGACTTAGAAAACTAAGTTTGTTTGGGATAAATTGTCTTACTTCTTGCAAGGAACAAATCTGCATATTACTAGAAAGACTGCAATGTTCATATCAAAGACTATTCTAAAAAATGATATCTTAGCTAGGACAGATTGAGGCAGATTGCAGAGGTGCTGATTTATTTATAACGAAGATATCCGATAGTATTATCTGTATTATAGCTTTTTGGTATGGTCAAATAGAATAGAATGCATCCTACTCTACTCTACTCTACTCTACTCTACTCTACTCTACTCTACTCTACTCTACTCTACTCTACTCTACTCTCCACTCTCCACTCTCCACTCTCCACTCTCCACTCTCCACTCTCCACTCCTCAAAAGCAGAGGACATCCTTCCCAACTCTCTTAGCAAAATCTTACTACAATTGTCTCTGCAAATCTAGTATTTTCCTCCCATTCTCTTGCTGGTTGCTTGATGCTTCCTTCGGGGTCAAATCTCTAATCCACTTTTCCTCCTCTCAGCTCCTCAAGCCTCGAGCCTTCTTTTCCTAAGCTAAACTCTTCCTTTTCTCCTTTTTCCTTATCCATTTGTTTGGCCTAGTGGTTAAGATGCTGGCCAGAAACCAGGAGACTATCAATTCTAGTTCTGCCTTAGGGATGAAAGCCAGCTAGGTGACTTTGGGCCAGTACCTCTGTCTCAGCCCAACCCACCTCACAGGATTGTTGTTGTTGGAGACATAAGAGGAGAAAAGAATATTAGGTAGGTTTGCTGCCTTGTGTTACCTATAAAATAATAAAGATGGGATAAAAATCATATATATATATATATATGTAGATCTTTGGTTATTCAGGTTTTCTCCCACGTAACATTGGAAGTGTCTTGGCGATGTTTCGACGAAGTCTCATTCGTCATCTTCAGGCTGGTGCTTTCGGCTTTGTGCTTCCAGGAGCAATGTGAGATCATAGCTGTTTCTTCCTTTTAACTGCCAGTGGGGGTATGAACTGATTGGATGAGAGCTTGGCTGTGTTCTGATTGGGTGGAGGTGTGTTCTGATTGGTTAGGAGCTTGGCTGTGCTCTGATTGGATGGGGGGTTGGCTGTGCTCTGATTGGATGGGGGTTGGCTGTGCTCTGATTGGTTGGGGGAGTGTTCTCTTTGGGTGGGGTTTTTGTTGTGCTCAGGTTAGTCTGCATGGGGATGTGAGATGGTGAGCTGCATTGCTATTGTTTGGCTTGCGTTCGTGGTCGTGCCTCATCTTCATGGTGGGTGTCAGTTTGCTTCATGTATAGATTGGAGGGGTTTAAAGTGGCTAATGATGCACCTGTGGTCTGGCTTCTGGTTTGTGGTCGTGTCTCATCATCGGTGTGGATTTGGGTTTGCTTTTTGTGTGGACGTGTGGTGGTGACCTCCTGTGTGGCTTTAGTGAGTGTGGGTCTGGTGTCATTCTTTGTGTTAGGGACTTGTTTGTCAATAAGGGCGGGTTTCCAAATGGCTGGTAGGCGGGACATATCATCTCGTTTGTTCATGCTGTGTGGGCGTTTTTCTATCTCAATCGCTTCTCTGATTATTCTGTTATTAAAGTGTTCAGTTTTGGCAATAGTTCTGGTCTTTTTAAAGTCAATTTCATGTCCTGTGATTTTAAAGTGTTGGATCAGGGAAGAAGTTGGTTCCTCTTTTTTGACTGATTGGATGGGGGGTTGGCTGTGCTCTGATTGGATGGGGGGTTGGCTGTGCTCTGATTGCTCAGTCAAAAAAGAGGAACCAACTTCAAGATAGAAAAATGCCCACACAGCATGAACAAACGAGATGATACGTCCCGCCTACCAGCCATATCTATCTATACATCATATTAGTCATCATATCTTTTTACTCAGTAATGATTTATCTTTACCACATTTTACTCAGTTAAATACTTAAAACAAAACTTCCAGAATTGATTCTGACAAAAGAGGAAATCTACTCAACAGAAATAGCAAAAACATCAAATATGATGGATGAATCATGCTTTTACTTGTATTTGATGTTTTCATTGACAATTGGCTTGCATTAAACATTTTATTCCACCTTAAAAATAAATTATACAATAAAACTGTGCTAAGAGGTGGAAAAGACATTCTTAAGATATTGGCTTTAATAGTTCACTTCACTGCATTAAAAATGATAAATATAGTGTATATGCCATTGAAAATTCTCAAATAAATGCTATATAAAATATTTAATAGTTAAAACTTGCTCTGTATGACTTTCTTGCATTTATTTATTTTTTTGAAATTCAAGAGAAATGCAGAGTATTTTGGAAATCAGCCCCAAAGTTAGGAGCAAATTATTTTCTGTGTTGAAGATGTTATACACAATGTTATTGCAAATAATTAAGGCTGATAACTACTCTTCCTCTATCTTATTAAAAAGCGTTATAGTATCTGAAAGCTCCAATTGACCAAAACCAGTAGAATTGATAAATACGAGCTGGAGTAGAATTGATGAAATAGAACTGATGAATATGAGCTGGAAAATGTAGGTTTAATTAAAAATGAAAGGGTAGAAGTGATGGCAGGAACTATAAATTTATTTGAGATATGTATGCAAAAAAGAATTCATAAGTTGCTAAAAGATGAATGTGAGTTTCTAAGGAGTAGTAATAATAAAAAATTAGATATGTGCAGTGTATGGAGAAAATATGTGCAATATTTAAAACAAATACAATTTAGAGGGAAAATATTGTGCTACATGACATGAATGGAAGGTGGGAATGAGTTGAGAGATTAGAAAAAAAGTTATTGGGCCATCTGGAGAAAAATGAACGAGAATGACACCTCTTCATTTTGAATATAGTATGTGGTTTAAACATAAATGTACTTGTATATCTAGTTTGAAAAAGTTTTGTTCCAAATTCAAGATTAAAGCTAAAGTCTTTTCATGCATACAGATGGAAAAATAAGAAATATACATCTACATAGATGGTTGGTTAGATTATTTATGATGAAGGACTGAGAGAACTAGTTAAGGGTACAAAGTGATAGGTTCTGAATGTAGGAGTGTTCATTTTTGGTAGTGTCAAAACTGGATCTTGGGAATATGGAAGAAAAAGGAAGAAGCAGAAGAAACTAGAAAAAATGCTAAAGGAGCACAGAAGGAAACAGTACAAACCCTGTATGAAAAAGTATTAGACAAGAAATCAAAATCAAAGTATTAGAAAACAAATCAAAAATATTATGAATGGAAAGATGTAATGGAGAGAGAGAGAGAGAGAAATGCAAAAGCTATTTTGATGGAAAATTTAAAACAAGTGAACAGAGCTAAACAAAGAATGTCCAGCCAAGTGAATGGCTGAACCTATTTTCATCTTTAAAAATGTTCATCAAAATGGAAACAATTTTTTTTTAATGAAATTGAAGTGAGAGATTGCTAGGAAGAGTCATCTCTACAGGAATAATATTGATATATCCAACAATGAAACTGAAATGGATCATGAAGTTTGCTGGTGTTGATGGTATAACTGGATTATTATTAAAATATACATATAGCTGCTGTGAAAACAATTTAATGGCATGTGTATGTTTGGAGACTGCATTTATGCCTAGTAATTTAAAGAATGTCAATATTTTTCCCTGCACAACTATAGGAATAGCAAGAAAGAATGTAAAAACTAGAGGGGAGTTATTTTAAGTGTGCTTGGGAAGTTGAATGGCAGGATTCTAATTAAATAAGTTGACGTATTGTAATTGAAAGAGGTGAAAGTAAGATAAAACTTGGGAATTAAAATGTAGCTATATGCCAAGAAGTAGAGGATTTTTGCTCTTCGGGAAATCATTAAGCTATGTTTAAATGTAACAAAGAAAGTTTATTGTAAATCTGTTATTTTTTTTGTAAAGGTATATGTTAAAATTAATAAGTCTGAACCACGGAATGCTTGGTATGAAACTGGAATTGAAGATTGATCTCTGTAGGTGACAATAGCGGTATATCACACTAATAATGCATGCATGAGAATAAACAGAATGCTTAGCAAATGGCTCAGCATCAAGCAGGAAAAAGGTAAAAATGTAGTTTGTGCTGTCCCTTCAGTTGTTTAATGTATTTATGGATAAATGTGTAAACAATTTCTCCAATAATATTAGAGGTGCATTGATTGGGGACATGAAGAAAAGTGTATTTTTGTATGCAGGACATCCATTGGCTGAGCAGTCAAATGATTGGCAGGGAATGTTAGATTGTATGAGGCAGCGATGAGTAAAGACCTAAAAATAAATGTATCAAGATAATTGTGTTTGTCAGGGAGCATGGAGGGAATGATCACAAATTATACATAAAACACAGAGCAAGTAGATGAATTTGTATAAAAGTAATTCTTGACTTATAACCACAATTAAGACCAGACTTCTAGTCATTAAAGTGAATCATCATGTCACTGGACAGAATTTTACAACCATTTTGGTCATTAAGTGAATCGCATGGTCATTAAGCAAATACAGCTTCCCTAAATAGACTTCGCTTGTTGGAAGCCGGCTAAGAAGATCACAAATTGCAATCATGTGACTGCGAGATGCTGCAACCACCGCAAATACGAGCCAGTTGCAAGTGCTGGAATTGTTGTCATGTGACCACAGAGGGCAGGTCATAAGTCACTTTTTTCTGAAGCTACTAAATGAATGATTGTAAGTCAAGGACTACCTGTGTCTTAGTAATGTCCACAAGAGATGGGGAAAGGGATGGAGAAATGTGATAACAATGATGGAAAGACAGCATATAAACATGTGAAGAAGTTAGTGTTTTTTAAAAAAATTAAAGCCAATGTATATTGAACAATGTTTTTGCCCTAGAACATGGGTGTCAAACTCACTTCATCATGTGATGTGTCACAACATATTGCGACTTTTTCACATTGCCGGAGCTGGGGTGGGCGTGGCCTCCACATGATGCAACCAGCCTACGGGCCAGCAGTTTGACACTCCTGCCCTAGAAGGAAATAAGAGTATGGCTCAGGAATTCTTGGAGTTGAAGTTCACAGGTCATAAAGTTTCCATGGTTGTTGGAATTCTCTGGAATATTCAGGAATTCTGGGAGTTGAAATCCACAGTTGCCCATCCCTGGTCAAGAAGATGGATGTGGATATAGATTGCATTCAAAATGAGTGAGCAGAACAAAACAAATATGTTTTGGTGGCTTGGTCATTGAGACCATGAATGAGACAGGTTTATAGAATAAGTATTTTTTATTTATTAAATTTATATGCTGCCGATCTCACTGTCAAGTATATGAAAGAAGAGTGAGTCATCTGAGAGGAAGGGAAAGATTGGATGCAATTGGTAAAATCTTGAAAAAAGGAGAGATGAGAAGATAAAGAACAAAATATTATATATGGGTAATTTGATAGGAGATGCAATTAGAATGGCCAGTATAAACTAGTATTAATTGTGTTTAGTTCACATTTTCTTGTTTCTCTAATATTCCTGGCTTGCTATTCCTTAACTCTTTTTCTGTCTATTCCATATAACGTCCTTTCTATCATTGGAATCTGATTAGTCACACAGGGGTTTAGAAGTACACAAACATCCTTTCCCACATTCAAGTTTCAATGCTCATCATAATAAGCTAAAAGGCTACCTCAGACAGTGCTTAAATTAGATGGTCTGTAGAATTTTATTTCAGAAAATCCCACTTTTAAAACCAAAAAGAAAGTATGAAGCAATTAACAGTTTACTGTTCATTAAAATTAGCCATGTAAAGTTCTGTCTTCTTTGATGAGATGACATCCAAGATTTTATCGCCTTCTCTATCTGATTTTGAAATGCTTTGATCGTGGTGGAATTACTTACTTCTTGGCTTTCTTCCATAGCAACATAAGACTGATGTAGCCTATATTCAAGATGGAGATGAGGGAAGCTGGACTGAGATCCTACCAATCTTTTTACCTGGCGATAGTGCCTTTTGAAGTTAATCTTTTGGGTCTCATACCCTATGGATTAGCAGCATATGATTAGTGGTGCATGGTAGACTCTTTGCTTGATATCCCCCCAAGCTTTATTTCTGGAATACAGACTAATCTGCTGTATGATCAATGCAAACCAAAGAGAAGTTTTGTTTGATCTTGCAGAGAAACATCTATTACAGAGTTGTTCATATACTTTCAACATTGTTAATCTGACTTTCCTGTTGCCATTATCCATCTTTAATAGATGTGAAGTAGCAGAATCAAGTCTTTTAAAGACATTGGAGGATTGTGATTACAATGGGACTGAAGAATAAAAACTTCTGCAACAGTAAAAGAGACTTTACTATTATCAACTCAATCTGAGTGTACCCAGCGTTGATAATGATGGGTACATTCGTTATCAATACTGAATATTTATTCATACTAAATTCTACAGCATTATTCATCACTTGCCATTCCTGTCCTATAATGAGTCAATCAACATATTGTAGTACATCATTTTTTAAATAAAAACCCAATTTTTCCAGTACTCAGTAAATTGCTTTCTTATGAGGAAATATAACAGTAACTAGGCATGCTAGAAACACAATGCATAACAAAGAAAATATTTCCATGAAGTTACAACAAGGTGCTAGCCTATTCTGTTTCAATACAAGCTGCTTTGTGCAGTCCTGAACATTTTCAGAATTTTCTACAACTGAAAAGTTTTGCATTCAAGAGCTATATTTCTACTGACAGCTTTGCATTTGGCATCAAATATTTTTCTCTTGAAAGCATCTGGCATCCTGCTTCTGAACATCTCGCCAAGTGTTATTAGCTTGCTTTAATGAAGGCTTCTTTACTGATGGGTGATATGTCTAAGCCTTCCTAAACCAACAGAAATTCATAATGCCCTTGGACTTCTGGTTCTGCCCTGTAGCGATCTGGCCAAGGGATCACGGGGCTCTGCACCCCACAGCTGATTTCACCCGGCCTGGGGACCCTAAATGGGTCAAAAGTTGCCCCGGAGAGGTGACAAAGAAGGAGGGGCATCTCAATGTTCATGAAATGATGGCAGTCGATCTGCTCAATCTGGGGGAAGCCCTCCAACCCAACAGCACAACAGTGAAAATGGAAAAGATATTTTATCCGATAGGACTTCAAAACAAATTCGAGGATAAAAAAGAAGATTTAACAAAATGGATTATAGAGCTGCCAGGAAAATCATCAGAGTCTGAGAGACAAAAAGTGTATAATCTAAACAACCTATCCTTCACACTCCCAACAACACCTACAAAAATGTAGGAACTTCCTGGCAAGCAGAACATACTAACTTGGAAAGCTATTTGGCAAAAGAAGAAGGCTAGAATTAGACTTAAGAGATCTAATTTGACTTACCAGATGGAGTACTACATGATTAAACATTTGTTTGAATATAGTTAAAAGAATAGATAATTTTGGATATAAAGGGCCCCTGTATTAAGAGGGATAAGAGATAGAGGTAGTATAGTATTTTTTATAATATATAAAATGTTAAAACACTGGAATGATGTATGTGAATGGAAAGTTTAGACATTTAAAGGTAATTAAATTTGAGAGAATTATGACTGAGAAGAATGATTCGAATACTGAGGGGAAAGTAAGCTTAAATAAGAATTTTGAAAACAGAACATACAGTGACTCAATAAGATGACTTTTATAAATATAGTTGAAATATAAGCCGTTCAGAAAAGATGTTATATGTGGATGTTATGGGATATATAAGTAGTATGGCATCTTTATAATATATGAAATATAAAAATGGGATGGGATATGTAAATGAAAAGTTTGGATATTTAGGTAATTAATTTTGAGAAAACTATGACTGATAAGAATGGTTTGAATACTGAGGGGAAATTAAGTTTAAATAAGAATTTTGAAAACAGGACACATAGTGATCTAACAAAATGACTTTTACAAATACAATTGAAACACAAGTTAATTAGAAAAGATGTTATATATAGATATTATTGTTATCTGCACAAACACAAAAAATGTTTATATCCAACCTTGTATGTATTGAAAATATTATATTTATCTAATGTTGACAAAGGACAATAACATTGGAAGAAGGGAAGATTAAGGAAACATACTATTATTTAATGTATTGATCATGGGATTATAAAAAATAATTATTATTGTTTTTTAAAATATATGAACCCAGACAACACACTGTTTACTAAGCACTAAAGATTATTATTGCAAAAAATCAATAAAATATATTTTTTAAAAAAGAAATTCATAAAACCTTTGACTAAGGGAAACCAAAAAGTACTGGAAGATTTAAGGACCATGACCTGCCTTATTGAACTAGATTACAGGTAATCCCCATTTAATGACTACCTTGGACAGGAACTTTTCAGTTATGTTGATGAAAAAGTAGTTTTGCAACCCTATTTAATTTTTACAGTCTCTCTCTGTCATGTGCTTACCATTACAGCCAATTAGTATCAGCTCTCCTGTGCTTGACCCATTTTTCTCCAGCAGAACTGAGAGATTGCCTAAACAAGCTATCTCTTCCTGAGCCATCTTTCTCCACAGCAAAGTAAATTCCTAAAAAGTGCTCACTCAAGTTTACAAACTCAGTTTTGCAACCTTAAGTAGTTGAATAGAATGCTCTGGCTCATTGGTGCTGCCTGAAATTGATAAGACTCTAACCAGTTTTATACTAAAGGCTTTTTGCATCTTTTGTTTGCAACTCCTGGCTCATACCTGTGAGTGTGCTAGGTAGACAGCTGACACTAGCACATTCCTTTCAAGCTGTATTCCCCTTTATATGCCTGCTTACTCTCTTGTAATCCCCTCCTCTACAATAAATGTAAATAAACATTAATCCTCTTCTTGCAAACTATCCCAGCATGAAGTGAGCATTCCAAAGGGTGGGGGAATGGAGAGCAAGGGCTATAAGTTTCATCCTTTTACCTGGCTTCCTTATGAGTTGATTCTGGAAATTTCCCGACTGTTTGCATTTACCTGGATGTTTGGGGTCATATCCTTCTGATGCTGTAAAGCAGAAAAGCTGAAGTAAAATTGTAAGCGTAGTCACTAAAAAAGAATTACTATAATGACCACAATGTCATTTAAAAAACAGCAAGGGAGGCAGGGACATTGTCAGAGCAGAAATATTTAGCAAATATTATGAAGTAGGAATTTTTCTCCTAGATCTGTAGAACAAGACTGGTGAGACCTAAAGCATTATTGATAACTTTAAATCAAAATTAAGAATGGTTGCTAAACTACTGTTGACTGCATCCAGATAATAGTTTCACATTCTATTGCTATTTACATAATAGCAATAGCAATAGCATTTGTAAAGCACTTCATAGCACTTTACAGTAAAGTAAACCTCTCTAAGTGGTTTACAGAGTCAGTATATTTTCCCCAACAGTCTGGGTCTTCATTTACCCAACTCGGAAGGTTGGAAGGCTGAATCAACCTTGAGCTGGTGAGAATCGAATTGCCTAGCTGCAGGCAGCCAGCAGTCAGCGGAAGTATCTTGCAGTACTGCATTCTAACCACTGTGCCGCCACGGCTCAATAATGGGCACTAATAATGGGCACTAATGCTGAATAGCAAATACATGATGGTGAATAAAGATTATGGATTTTCACAGACCAGGGGAGAAAACACTTGATGCACCCCACATAGGGTAGGATACCCAATGTTGTCTTTGCTAATACATTTTCTGGCATTGAAAGATGTCCAGATCACTTTCCCTATAGTCACATTTAGACTTGCTGGATTAAATTTTCACATTAAATTATGCTATGGTTATTCAGTTTTGGTTTCGCTCAGGGAATCCAGTCATTGTGCTTTCTAAACTTAGTGTTTAGGTTCAACACTAATTGGTAGGGAGGCAACTGTTCAGTGGTGGGCTGGCGCACACAAATGTGTGCACATTCAGCCCTTGTGCGAGTGGTGGGATGATGCACACAAGTGCAGCTCGACTTCTGCAAGCAGTGGGTTGATGTGCCCGAGTGCCCGCTGGCCTGCTGTCCCACAGGTTGAGCTGTGTGTGCAGATGCTATAGCCAGCCACTTGTGTGGCTCAATTCCGAAAACACAATGAAGTGGTATATAAGCTTAAGTTATATTGCTATTGCTACTTTAGATTTGTCCAACAGCATTTGAGGTCTTGTTTGCAACTTGGCTAAATTACAACATTTAACCCAGCTAATCAAATATTCTCACTCTTATTTTTGGTTTAAAAATTCTATACTCTGCATATTACTTCTAGCAATCATGTTTTGCTCTTGTGGGCAGCTGAGAAATATTGCTATGATTAATTCAGACAGAGACCATCAAAAAAAAAAAAAACCCACCTAATTTCATTTTGGATCTATTCAGGTGTATCCGTGTCTCAGGCCTTTAGATATGCAACTGGAAACTGGAATACAGTTGCTGTGGCAACCTTTTCTCACTGACTTAGGTAGCATTTAATCTACAGTGAATATTCACTTATGGTAAGGTCATTAGTGAGATAAACCCATGAGACTACAGCTAGTGGAATACAAAATGATTTTTTTTCCTATTTTTTCCCCCAGAAGCTGTTACAGTACATTTGAGTGAGTCTGTCATTACATTCCTGAACTTTGGCATCTTCACTATCAACTACTTAAGTTACCATATATTCTGGCATATAAGACGACTTTTGAGAGTGTTGAAACAGCCTCCGAACTCGGGGGTCGTCTTATACGCCAAGTCGTTTCATGCACCAGAAATAAGGTAGTTTCCAGCGTATAAGATGACTTTCTAGGCATGCAATTCAGCATCGATCGTCTTGTGACTCAGCGTCGATCGTCTTGCGACCCGGCGTCAAACTTGGGGGTCGTCTTATACGCCGGGTCACCCTATACGCTGGAATATATGGTACATAGTCTTAAAAGTTTTACCTTTCTCCCAGAAATATCATAATAGCTCCCTTTTAGAAAATATGAAAGTACAAATTCACTGTAGCAGCCCAGAACACCAGAAAAAGGAAACAGACTGCCTACTGTATGGGCAACAAACTAAATACCCATGTAATTTTATCAAAAAGTACCTGATTACTCAACCCACTACAGCATAACCAAAACAAGCTGTGAAAAGTATATCACTGCCATATAGCCATAACCATAACTAACAGACTATGACAACCACATGGCATCACTGTGGCACACAAATCAATTAAAACCCTCCAAAACATCTTAAGTAAACCAAAAGACCCAGTAGCTCAAGAAGAAAAAAAAACAGGAGTCATATACAACATACAGTTTAAGGACTGTAACAGCCTCTCTGTAGGACAGACAGGCAGAAGACTAGCAGAGCACATCCATAAACACCAATTAGCAGTCTGAAGACAAAAGGAAAACACTTTAATCTTACAACACTTGAACAGATTCAATCATAGTTCAGCTATGGGAAACTGTAAGCATCTTAGACCAAACTAATCCAAAAAAATAAGAAAATTCCCTTCTTCTTCTTGTGCCATATCCGTTATCGGACGTTGGCGATCATATTGGCGATACTGTTTTTATCAGCAGTCACACGAAAAAGTGCTGCTGAGTTTTGTCCAAACCAGTCCCTTAGATTTTGAAGTCACGATGTTCTTCTTCTGCCTGGATATCATTTGCCTTCAATCTTTCCCTGGAGGATTAAATGGAGTATGCCGTATTTTTCTGGGTGTCGCATCACATGTCTGAAATATTCTAATTTTTGTTTTTTAATTGTTTTGATGATTTCCCTTGGCTTTCCCAGGCAGCTTATCACCTCTTCATTTCTGATCTTGTCAACCCAGCTTATACGTAACAGCTGACTGTAAATCCACATTTCAAATGCTTCTAGTCTCTTCAGGTGGCTTTCTGTCAGAGACCAATCCTCTACTCCATAGAGCAGGATAGAAAAAATATAGCATCTGACAAGCCTGATTTTCAATCTTAGACTTAGATCGTGACTGCAAAAGACCTTTTTCATTTTGAAGAATGCTGTTTGAGCTTTTTCTATCCTTGTCTTTACTTCAACAGTCATGTCCCAGCTTTCATGTAAATTGGAACCAAGGTGTGTGATCCTTTCAACTTTTTCTAGTGGTATTCCTTCTGAATTTATTGGTGGTAAATTAATGGGTTGTTTGCTGATGGTCATGATCATGGTTTTTGAGGTGTTAATCTCAGATATTTCTGTGACTCTGTTGATGAGGAGCTGAAGGTCTTCATGCTTACTGGCAAGCAGAACTGTATCATCAGCATATCTTATATTGTTAATCCAAATACCATTTACTTTGATGCCAGCATTGATGTTCTCCAGTGCCTCATTGAAGATTGACTCAGAGAAAATTTCCTGCAAGCTTATTATTCAGAAAAGTCAGCCATCAACAGACACATAGAGATAAACCACATTTACATACCATTACAGACCAAAGAGATAATAAAAAGCGAAGACAGAAACAAAAATACCAAAACACCTCATTATCAACAAGCAACATCTAGATAAACAGAGATTAGTGCCAGAATGAACACCAGATAAACAATCAAGCAGTAAACAACAGTCTACTCAGGGAACTAACAAGGAGAAAAAAATTGTCCTCATCAGCACTGACAGGGCGAGCTATTATGTATAAACATAGAGCAAACACTACTCCCTTCTAGCACTTGGTCAGATAATGAACAGTCTGCAAGCAAACAACCAAGCTCAGAAAACACCAAGGACATACAATCAAAATGTAAAATCAGTTTAAGGAACAGATTCAGTCTACAAGATTTAAAAATGTGGAGTTAAAGGAGAGAAAAGAATGGCTGGCAAAATGTAGGTAAGTTCATAAAGGATAATGATTTTTAAATGACAGTGATCAGAGTTGTTAAAGCAATGATCTTTTCAGTGGTAATGTATGGCCATAAGAACATGATGCTGAAAACAACTGAGACAGAAGATATCCATATGATAATTTTGGAGAAAGTCACTAGTAATACCATGGACCATGGATTAATTAATTTGTTCGTACTTGATGATATCTGGTGAGAGCAGGATGGAATGCAACAGGGTGCAACCATCCTTGTTTTCCTTGATCTCTCAGCAGCCTTTGATACCATTGACTACAATACCCTTTTGGGCTGGCTGTGGGGTTTGGGGCTGGGCGGCACAGTTTTGCATTGGTTTGGCTCCTTTCTCCGAGGCTTGTCTCAATCAGTATTGATAAGGAGTGAGAGGCCCAGCCCATGGCTGCTCCTTTGTGGCATGCCACAGGACTCGGAACTCTCTCCACTCCTTTTTAACATCTACATGAAGCCGCTGGGTGAGATTAATCGTCATCAGGGGTTGAGGTGAGGGTTGAGGATGATAATGAGTATGCTGATGATACTCAACTTTTTATTTCCACCCCTGATGATCCAAGTGATGCTGTTGTCATTCTCACCCAGTGCCTGGAGGCTGTGGGGGTCTGGATGGGGGAACCACAGGTTTCAGCTGAACGCTGGCAAGACCTTTGGGAGCATGGAGCTTAAAGATCTGGGACTTTAACCAACTTAGCTGTGTATGGGGTTGCATTATCCTGGACAGACCCTGTTTGCAACTTGGAGGTTCTCCTAGACTCATGACTCCTGCTCAAAGAGCCTTTGCACAACTTTGGCTGGTGCGCCAGTTGCGGCCTTTCCTGGATCAGGAGTCCCTGCCTCAGTCATTCAAACACCTGATCATCTTAAATCTGGACTACTGCAATGCACTCTATATGGGGCTACCCTTGAACAGCATTCAGACGCTTCAACTGGTGCAGACTGCAACAGCATGGGCAGTGCCTAAAATGATCCATAATACACCTCTGCTATGCAGTTTAAGATGTTGGTTATTATCTTTAAAGCCCTGCATAGCATGGGTCCAGGCTACTTGAGGAACTGTCTGACCTGTGCTGGCAGGAGAGGCATGCTGCAGGCCTTGTTTGTCAAGGAATTCCAGCTGGCAGGGTCCAGGAGAAGGGCCTTCTCTGCTGTGGTTCCTTAGGAGCATCTTACCCCCTGAGGTGAGATTGACTCCCACCCTTTTGTCCTTCTGCAGGAACCTGAAGACCTGGTTCTGCTGATGGCTTGGAGCCTAGTGGGAGAGCCTTACATTGGAAATGGTTGTTGGATTAAAAGACAATTTCACCTCTCCCGCCGCTGGAAAGACTATTCCCCCCTTCCCATCTTTTAAGTATATTATTGGGATTTTTATTTTTATTCTTTTAAAGATATTTGTTAGGATGTTGGAAGCTGCCCAGGGTAATTTCATTATAAGATGCGCAGCAAATAAATTCATAAATAAGTAAATAAAAATTAATTTTAATCCAAATGAAGGCTAACTGCTTGTTGGAGTCAGAAACAGAATTTTGATGTGAGTAGATCACGGGCTAGAAAAAGTGATTACGCTTGTCAAGTCTAAGGGAAATAAGAGGAAATAAAGAATATTTCTAACTCGGGGTTGAAATGAAGGGACTTTGATGCTCTCTTGAGTTTGGTTATTTTCTTGCAGATGTTTCATTACCCAAACTAGGTAACATCATTAGTGCAATAGGAGGAAAGAAAATAGATAAGGGGAATCCACAGAATTATGGAGATTCTGGGAATACCCTTGGAAATATTTTGGATTGTTAATGCAAACAAAAGCTAATGAACTTTTGCAAACACCATGCAAACTCCAACAATTAAATACAACTGAATGCATTTGGCTAATTAGGGCTAAACAACCAGGCCATAACATATTGTCTGGATCCAGGCACTGAATCAGGTCAGATCTCACAGTTTATCTAGCATATCCTAAGATTTAATCCACACAACCATATTTGGTCCAGTACAAAGTGAAAGTGATTACTGCTTTACTCAGGTCAAGATGAAAAATTTACGGTTTAGAGGAGATTGCGGTCCCAGTGTTGGAATTAGTTTAAGGTTTATCCTACTAATTGTTTATGGGCCATGGCCTTGCTCTAAGTCCCACTTTTTTTTAAAAAAATTGTCAGATATATTTGCTGGGAGAGCCAGTTTCGTGTAATATTAAAGCACCAGGTTAGAAACCAGGGAACCATAAATCCTAAGCTTGCTTTAAATACAAAGCCAAGTTGTGACCTTGAGCCAGACCCTCTCTTGTAGCCCTAGGAAGAAGACAAGGGCAAATCTTGCTGAAAAAAAAATTGCAGGGACTAATCCAGATAATTGCCAGAAGTCAATACAGACTCAAAGATGCACACTCAAAATTGCTGAATGTTTATTTGGTTTTATTTGTACAGCTGTCCAGTCAGCAAGCAGCCATATAACCACAAGACATACTAACAAAAATAAACAATACAGAGGCCTTGTATTAAGCAATACGGCTTATTTTTAAGCTGTAGGCAGGGTACTCACAGTTTCCCTGTTACATATAGTGACAGATAAAGGAAATACAGGGATGTCTGAATTGGGAGGGCCAGGGCCTTGATTGATTCTCAAATATCAAATTGATTCTGAACACTAAAGGCCATCAGAAACTTATAATCCAATAGCATGCGTCCTTAGAGCATGAACTGCTGATAACATGTCTGAGTTACTGCCCTTCCTCCCTATCATAATAATCCTGTTTGGCAATGTTTGTGTTGTGATTGTGACTTGCTTACAAGATTGCAGATTCAGCCAGAATATGTAGATCTTGGCCATGCATAGTGTCAGGTTACCCAGCTCTTCTCTCTGCAGACAACATAAGAAGTTTGGTTCTCTTCCAACAAAGAAAAACATCCTGGAGGACATTATTAGGCTGCGAAGAGCACAGAATCTCCATCATTTCTCAAACCCTCCAAACTAAGTTTCAAGTTTCCAAGAATCTGGAGAAAGACCAGGTTAATAAAGCAGATGAACTTTTGCTGCAGAAGACGGTTCTTTCGGTAGACATAGGTAAAACCTCTAGTCAGGAATTTGCATAAGATATTATGATTTTCTTTTGCTTTCTATATTGTACTGAAGCCTGATTGGCCAATGTTCTTATTTCTCTGGACTAATTAGGAGCAGTGTGTAAGCTCAGTGTGTGTTCAGAAACTTAGATTTTCATCTTTAGAAATTATAATCTCTAACATGTTAATACTTCTCCAGCATCTTTCCAGAGATTCTAGCAAGGAAGAAAAAAAAAACAATTTGTAGCAGAAAAATGCCATCTTGTGGCCTGTCCAGACTATTATATTCTAATATATTTTTTTAGACAGTTTGATCATTCATCTTCTTCAGCCCTGAAAATCTGTTTATTTGAATGTTAAAAACAGGTTTTACAATTTGTCTTTCTGTTTTTAATAGCACGTTAAGAACTTTTTTTAAGGAAGTGAGGCTACAGTACAGTACATCATAGTACATGGCTACACCAAACCATTAGAAAAATTTTTATCACTTTTTGTATTTTAATTGCATGAAAGGCAATCTAGGATGTGAGACCCTGGTGGTGTTTCACACCCCAAGGATTAGTGCCATATGGAACTGGGTACCCTTCATAATCCCTCTCAAAGAACATCAATACATGACATAAAAACCAGATAAGGGGAACCATGATGGCAAAATTATCTCAAAATAAGCTCCACTGAACTCATGGTGTATTACTTCTGGGTAAGTTTTACGTGAGCTCTACAGCCAAGTGAAATGTAAACAATTTTCCAATAATTATTCCCACTTAACTCCGAGCGTGAAGCTAGAAAGTCAAAAGGAAAAAAAATATCTCTATCCCATTTCATTATCTCTTTTTCTGCCTTCCTGTAAACGAATACAGAAATTGCATTTCCAATCGATTCACTTGAGAGCCTAGCAAATCCCTGAATTATTTGGATGCTGCAGCAGCTATTACATTTGCTCTGAAGCCACATTGCTCCCATGCTTCCCCCGGGCACCACATCACTGCTTCCTCTTGCATATCCAGAGATATTTTCTCCCATTTCTGTTGTGTTTAAGGTTCGGTTGGTTTCACTGTCACCAATTACACGATTAACCCTTTAGATGTCATTCTGACGGATTCATTTGAGGAGCTGGGCGTGTGCATTTTAATCCATATCTGATCAGTCATTTCAGTTCCTCACATTATACCAAGACACGCTGTGTTTCAGCACGATTATAAATGACAGCTGAACACAGATTGCACTAAGCCACAAAACACGGAAATCAAAGAATGACTTAGTTTAAGTCGTGAATCCAGATTGGATTAACATGATCTGTGAGTCATGTTGTGGCTTTGTGAAGAAAAAAGATGTTTGGCATTATTCCCAGGCCACCTTGCAGAGGCCAAACTTTCACCACCTCCCGTTTCCCCTCCTGTCAAAGAGGCAGACAAAGAAGAAAGGAAAGATTTCTCAATACTCAGCAATCCTTTGTGTTCTTTGCAGGTAGTGGTGTCATATTAACGTGATTGTAGACATAACAGTCCTGGTACTGCAGTCAAAACATTTGCCAAAACACAACTCATTGCCCGGTAGACAATTCCATTCTCACAAACTGAACTCTGTAGCTTTTCTCCATATTCTAATGGCCTGGAATAAAATCAACAACATTTTACTTGCTTTAAAAAGTCAATAAACAAAGAACTAAAAGAAACAATGGGATCTTGACACTGCCGTCACATTGTGCAATTTTATAAAATGAGTGATAGCTAATTTGTTTGTTCTTATTTATTTATTAAATTTAGATGCCACCCAATGACTCTGCTCTTAATGAAGCAGAAGTTAAGGGAACTGGCATAAATAGTTTCTATGCTGGAAGGCTAATCCTTCTGGGAAGATTGAAATATGGTTCAAACATTTTACATTGCAACAACATAGGAGGAGATTTGTGTTAGTCTAAAGCAGCCAAGAAAAAACAATTCAGGAGTCTGTTAGCACCCTTTTTCATTAACAAATTTTATCAAAAGCAGAAGCTTTCATGAGCTGCAGTTCTTTTCATCAGATGCATCTAACACAATAACAGGTATCTTCTGTTTGATGTGATTTTTCCCTGCATCAGCTGTATAATTTATTATAAGAGCACGGTAATTAAAGAACTTCAGAATGACAGTTTTTAATCTTATGGAATTCTTCACAGAGAGTAAGCTCTGTTAATATTTGGGTATCTGACTTTGCAACGGCAGCCATTATTAAATTAAATTATTAAATTAGCAGGTTTCCTGCAAAAGTATTCTGAACATCTTGACCACAAAGTGCTTTCCTTAGTTTCATTCGTAAAGGCCTGAAAAAGGCCTAAAAATCCTTAGTGAAGGAATGTTATTTGGTATGCATGTTTTGTTTTGCTGATTAAGACCTTCTTAGTATTATTCCAGTGAGAAATAGTTATTTCAGTCCCAAGTTAGCCATTTCTGCCACCTGGTGGCAAACCTCCTGTTAGTTCTTTCATATTAAATTTTCCTTCTCCATCTTCATTGCTCAACATTGCTTTTGTCTTGTCCAGCTGTCTACTAGGCAGGCCGCTTGCTATCTTGGAAGAAAACTGTTTCGTAAAAGGAGTGAGGAACTGAAAGTGCCCCAGAAGCAGATTCAGTTTTCCAATAGTCTCTGTGGGCTAGGTGGAATATGGTTTCAAAGTCTCACCCCCTTATTTTCTCTAGGGTTGCTGACCTACAAATAATGGGAAGTACCAAGGCCAAGTGTTGAGAAAGTGGAGAAAAAGCTTCACTTCTGGTACCATATCCCAAGTGGGCTAAGCAGGTGGACTGGACGTTCCTTTAGTGATGTTCTCCAGAATGATTTTGATTGCATTCAACGGAGCGATTTAAGATGCATAGCCATTCTGGTTTTGGTGAATAATAAAATAGTCCTTTATTATTTCAACATTCAGCTGCAAAATATGCTGAAATTCTTTTAAGTAAAAACCAACACGGCATAAGTAGATAGTAACCCTAACAAAAGAAAGTAGAATCACTAAATATAATCTGACTATAAGACACAAACATTCACAACATTGCTAATATCAATTCTGAGATAGTACAATAGAGTCCAAACATATATGTGCACAGCCAGGAACAATTATTTTCAGTTAGAGGTAGCCATTGTTGGAATCTTAGCTGTGTTTACAGTAACATATTAGGTCGGCCTCGCCTTGTGCAGTGAATCATTGTCTTGTTGAAGATGGCATGAAAATAATGCTTCATTAAACATATGTTTTTGCAATATCCTCAAGTAATTATGGTCTAAGAAGCAGTAATTATATTAACTAATTTGACCTGGAGACCAGATTTAATATTTAATATTCTTTTGAACTATTTATTAATAAATGGAAATGGTCAGCTAGATGAAGTTCTGTACTGGAGATACATTTTGTATGTGTCTAACCACACTTGGCCAAATAAAGTATTCTATTCGACTCTATTCTCAAAGGTGTTTTTCCAAAAGGCAAATGGACTTTCTTGGGTTTTTTTTTTCCTTGAAAAGGTTTCATTTGGAGGAGCGGCTTCTTCAGAACTGCTAGAGCAAATAATTCATTTTCATTATCCTAGCTAGCAGAAGACAGTGCAAAAAGTATCAGCTTCAACCTACTCTTAAATAAGTTGCAGATTCTTCCTTTTGAATATTCTTCTCCTGCCAACTACAATTGCCTGATGGGAATTGGAAGATAAGAAAAAAGATAATTAGGTGGTTTGCTGATAAAGTTCTAGGCACCAGTCATAATACTGGCATATATGTAAGAAATCCTATGCAATGACTCCAGACTACAAATGAATTCCGCACAGATAATTTTTGGCACAGAAAGATGCAAGAAGAACTCAATCCAGCTGCTTAGCCTTCCTTAGCTAAGGGACATCAATAGGACACAAGGCTGGGGATTTTCCTATTTTAATCTCCCCAGATTGTTTTATTGTATCTACTGTCAATCTGAAATGGAGATTCCAAAAAGGAAACAAATACCAAAGAAATATATTAAACTTGCGGAAATGACCCGGCAATTCCTTTAGCATCAGTATTTGGCCCTGAGGAGCTTAACTGTCTGGAAAGAGACTTGCCAATGCAATCCAGAAAATAGGAAGTGAACAAGATGTGTTGAAGACTGAGAAAAACAGTATGGCTCTAACAGGTTTGGAAATCTCCCTCACCCCTCCTGAATAAGATACACAATACATCTAAAAGGGTGAGCTAGTGCAGGGGTGTCCAACCTTGGCAACTTTAAAACTTGTGGACTTCAACTGTCAGAATTTCCCAGACAGCATGGTTGGCTGGGTAATTTTTGGTGTTGAAGTCCACAGGTCTTAAAGTTGCCAAGGCTGAATGTAATGTAATTGAGAAATTAGTTGCTGAGATCTGTGTAGTAAGGTTAGCTGGCCATGTGGCCAGCAAGCTAGAGTCAAGCAGTGTTTCTCAATCTTGACAATTTTAAGTCATGTGGACTTCAATTCCCAGAATTCCACAGACAGGAATGCTGGCTATGGAATTCTGGGAGTTGAAGTCCACATGCCTTAAAATTGTCAAGGTTGAGAAACACTGACTAGACTTTCTGTCTGCAGTCTACTTAGTATGCATTTAAACGGGAGAATGCTGTGTTTCTATTGGCTGCCACCTCCTAGGCTGAATGTATAAATAGGGATAGAGCAAATGATTGTTAGTTTCTGTTTTGACCTTCAATAAAGAAAGTAGTTTTTCACCTGCTGCCTCTTCAGTGCCGCATGGAACAGAAAACATAACACTGAACATCTCTGATCTAGTGCTTTAGCTAGAAAAAGAATAAACATCATGAAAATTACTCCACTTCTAACCAGTGGTATCACACAAGAAAATTATTCTATTATTTTTTGAGTTGCATAACAATCCTACCTAAGGCACACTCCACGAAAGGGCAGAAAATTGATACAGACTGTGCTTCCTGTCAGGATGGAGAGAAACGGAAATTTCTTGGCTGATTTTGGGTACTCTACAGCTTGACTTAGGTGAATGAAAAAAGAAGCAATGTTTGCTCATATGCTTCAGGCAGCCAACTGTCTGGAGCTAGTGCTGTTACATAAAATCATCCACAAAATGTACAAGAAGAAAATTACTAGCTATTACCCAGGGATGGATGACCCTAACACTTAATCAGTCTCTCAAAATGCACAAGTATCTTTTGGTAGCTCCCATCTGCTAAAGATTTTGTAACAATAATTATATCTGGAAATTAATTCTCCAGAGTAAGAAACTACAGAAATGGAAAATCTCTTCCTTAAAGTTATTTGTAATGCCTGTTGTAAACTGTCTTCTAACCCAACCATCTTGGTGGCTGGTAGCCATAGCAACAGCTCTTTGTATTTCTTTATCCCGAACTTCTGCAAGGAAGTGTTAATTTGGTTGAGCTAGAGGTTATTTCAAGGCCCTGCTTCATTACGGTTTCAAATTACAGGCATGCATTAACTCTAATGATTAAAGTGACCTTTTCTGAAAAATGCTTCAAGTTAATCAGACAGAATGATGGGTGGTCCTTTGTTGAATCTCTTTGTCTTCTAGGAACTCTGTTTAGGCATCAGCCTCCATTGGACAAATGCCTAGATCAACCTCAATAAGCCATCTTTGTAGCAAGCTCTAGGGCAGGGGTGTCAAATTGCCGGCCTGCGGGCCAGATGCATCATGCCAAAACCGCACCCACCCTAGCTCCAGCAATGGGGAAAAAATTGCGATACATTGCGACACGTCATGTGACATTGCGAGTTTGACACCCCTGCTCTAGGCCTAGTTGTGGACGTCAACTCCCAGAATTCCTCAGCCAGCATGCCTGGCTGAGGAATTCTGGGAGTTGAAGTCCACAAGTCATAAAAGGGCCAAGTTTGAAGACCCCTGGGCTAGGCAGTACTGTATGTATCAGGTGGAAGAACTCCCCAATTTAGCTGAATTAAGAAACACAAAACATCTTCCATTTTGTTGCCATATTAGCTGAAATTGGCAATTGTATGCAGAAGTCAACGACCAAGGAAACTTATCTTGCACATATGAAACAACTCTAAACATTTGAGGAGGGCAGAGGGAATGTGAGTGTGAATTAGCAAGAACACCTGTTCCTGTGGCTGGTCATAGCAATCGTCATCAGAAACCCTCTTGATTACTGTTCATCTGCTACATCAGTTACAGACTAATGGATGCCCTCTAGGTATTTAGAACTTTGATCCCCAGGAACCTTGACCAGTGTAGTTAGTGGTAAGGGATTGTGGAAGTTATATTCCAAAACATATGAGGAGCAGATGTTGGTCTTGCAATAGACAAACTAGAAGATGGGTGCTTCCAATCTTTGGAATGCTTCTCTCTACCCAATCTGACCAGAATAAGATGAATATCAACTTTGACTAGAGTACAGATTGTTCTTTAAGAGGGGGATTTTTTAAGATTTGATTTTTAACAGCTGACTCTGTTATTAACGGTTGTTGCATATTGGTCTTCTGATGCTGTGATGTTAAACTTATGGCAAGCAGGATAGGATAAGGTTATATAATAATAATAATAATAATAATAATAGTAATAGTAATAATAATAATAATAAAGTTGGAAGGGACCTTGGAGGTCATCTAGTCCAACCCACTGCTCAGGCAGGAAACCCTATACCATTTCAGACAAATGGCTGTCCAGTCTCTTCTTAAAAATGTCTAGTGTTGGAGCATCCACCCCTTCTGAAGGCAGGTTGTTCCACTGGTTAATTGTTCTAACTGTCAGGAAGTTTCTCCTTAGTTCTAGGTTGCTTCTCTCCTTGATTAGTTTCCACCCGTTGCTTCTTGTCCTGCCTTCAGGCGCTTTGGAGAATAGCTTGACTCCCTCTTCTTTGTGGCAGCCCCTGAGATATTGAAACACTGCTATCATGCCCTCCCACATCCTTCTCTTCTTTAAACTAGACATACCTAATTCCAGCAACCGTTCTTATATGTTTTAGCCTCCAGACCGCTAATCATCTTTGTTGCTCTTCTCTGAAATCTTTCTAGAGTCTCAACATATTTTTACATTGTGGTGACCAAAACTGGATGCAGTATTCCAAGTGTAGTCTTACCAAGGCATTTTAAAGTGGTATTAATACTTCACGTTATCTTGATTCTATCCCTCTGTTAATGCAGCCTAACACTGTGTTGGCTTTTTTGACAGCTGCAGCACACTGCTAGCTCATATCTAAGTGATTGTCCACTAGGACTCCGAGATCCCTCTCACAGTTGCTACTATTGAGCAAGGTACCCCCTATACCATATCTGTACATTTGGTTTTTCTTGCCTAAATGTAGAACTTTACTTTTTTCAGCACTGAATTTCATTTTGTTAGATAGCAGCCAGTGTTCCAGTTTGTTCAGATCCTCCTATATCTTAAGCCTATCTTCTGGAGTGTTGGCTATTCCTGCCAGCTTGGTATCATCTGCAAATCTGATGAGTTCCCCATCTATTCCCTCGTCCAAATCATTGATGAAGGTGTTGAAGAGCACTGGGCCTAGAACAGAGCCTTCCCTCCATGTAGATGCAGTTCCATTGAGGACCACACGCTGAGTACGGCCAGTCAGCCAGCTACGAATCCATCTGGTAGTGATACTGTCTAACCCACATTTTTCTATCTTATCAAGTAGTAGGTTGTGATCTACTTTATCAAATGCCTTACTGAAGTCCAAGTAAATTATATCCACAGCATTCCTCTGGTCCACTAATTTTGTCACTTGGTCAAAGAATGCAATAAGATTTGTCTGGTATGATCTGTTTTTCACAAACCCATGTTGGCTTTTAGTTATGACTTCATTTGTCTCTAGGTGTTCACTGATTTGTTGTTTGATTATCTTTTCCAGAATCTTCCCAGGTATTGAGGTCAGGCTGATAGGTCTGTAGTTTCCTGGATCTATTTTTTTTTCCTTTTTTGAAGATGAGAACTACATCAGCTCTTTTCCAGTCCTCTGGTAGATCCCCAGTGCTCCAGGATCTTTGAAATATATAGTTCAGTGGTTCTGAGATCACATCTGCCAGTTCCTTGAGAACTTTGGGGTATAATCCATCTGGTCCTGGTGATTTGAACTTGTCTAGGCTGGATAGGTGCTCACTTACCATTTTCTTGCCTATCTTAAATTGTGTCTCTAATCTATTTTTTATGGTACTCTTTTTGATAGGTTGCACTGTTTTTTCCCTTTGTGTAAAGACGGATGCAAAAAATGAGTTAAATAGTTCTGCTTTCTCACTGTTGCTTGTCACCTCTTGCCACTTTCCCCCACTAATGGACCAATCATTTCCTTAACTTTTTTCTTGTTTTTTACATGTTGAAAGAAGTTTTTTTTTTGGTTATTTTTGACTTTGGTTGCAAGCCTTAGTTCATTTTGTGCCTTAGTTTTCCTCACTTCATTTTTGCAGGCTCGGACTATTTGCTGATATTCTGCTTTAGTTATGTGCCCCTCTTTCCACTTTTTATACTTGTCCTTTTTATCTTTCAATTTATCAGAGAGTTCTTTATGCAGCCATGCTGGTTTCTTTTGAAAGCTGTTGTTTTTCTTCTTTGTTGGTATTGTGCTAAAGTGGGCTTTTATTATCTCATTTTTCAAAATTTCCCAAGCTTCTTGAATTGTTTTCCCTTTGAGGATTCTCATCCATGGAATCGTTTCCAAGCTCTAAGTTTATTGAAATTAGCTTTCTTAAAATCCAAGACTCTAGTTTGGCTGTGTTCTATTGCTTGTGCTGTTTAATGAAAACATAAAACAAAGGAAGGAAATTAATAGTTGCTTGATGTTTCTGCTGTCAGACTATTTCCTCTTGGGAGAAATTATCTTTTTTCCATACTGATTGGGTTACCTTGAGAATTTTTCAGTCACACAAATCAGCTGGAAAGGTTTTTCTTCTTCTTTATTTAATATGATTACTTGCTTCTTCTCTGACGGAGATTCCTTACAACTCCATATTAAAAAAAATAGCATCTGGTTATCTTACAAAGACAACTAGATTGTATGGTTCTGTTGTCTGTTGTTGGACAGAAGCAGTTTTCAGCTTTTTGTAGCTTTTCTGCAATCTCTGTGTTGTTGGATCTGAATGTTGACCCTTGGGTTTACATCCATTCTTATTGCATAAAAATGCTATCATCTGTCTGTCTGTGTGTCTGTCTATACACATGCTTGGAAAAAGAGCCATGACTGATCTCCAGATGATCTTTAAACTGTAAGTTCTAAATTCAGACTTGGAGGAACTGTAACTGAACTAGTTGATCACAAGTTTGAATAATGCTTCCAACGTGGGCTCCCAACATTGCTTAAAAAGAAAATGAAAGGCAAAGCCCCATTGTGGTGGATTTAGTATGATTTGGCAGGTCTTGTGAACTCAATTGTTTTTTTATCGTGTTTATATAAATTATGATTTTTATGGCTTAGGATAGACTTAATTATGTTTTACTTAGTCAGCCACAGTTAAACAAACATGGCTTAAAGGGTGAATGAACTAGACAAAGCATGGAACTTGGATTCTGGCTTGCGCTAGATGAACAGGAGAGAGGGAATCTCTATTGGGCTGCCTGGATATTTGATAAGTTTTGATAGTAGTTATTATCCTTGAATATTTCTTTCCCAAATATTTATTTTGCACAGAATAGAATTCACAGTTAGTAACAAATTCACACATAACATGAAGTAATATTGTGCTGTTTGGGGCTTAGATCCCATAGTTTATTGATCATTCGTCATTCTAAATTATAAACCATGTTCTCAAACTTCAGTGAATGCATTCATACATTATGCTAAGCCATATTGTTTTGTCTTAGATTAGTACAGGTTCTAAAGCTAGCCGTTTATTGTTATTTCTGGTTTATTTAACCACCCACGTTATGGTTAAAAAAAAATTGTTACATTGGATAGGGCCACTCCCCAATCACCAATTTACTAGTAATTGTTGTTCTTGCCACATCTTTCTTGTATGGGCAGATGTGCATATTTACCAAACTTTGGGTTGTAGCCAATTCCGATCTGTATTTTATAATAATGTCTAAGGCAGATGCGTCCAACCTTGTAGCCAATTCCAATCTGTATTTTATAATAATGCCTAAGGCAGATGCGTCCAACCTTGGGAACTTTTAAGACTTGTGGACTCGGAGAATGGACTTCAACTCCCATGCTAGCTGGGGAGTTCTGGAGTTGAAGTCCACAAATCTTAAAGTTGCCAAGGTTAAACACACCTGGCCTAAGGAGAATCCAGGAATATACTTGGGGTTCGATTACCACAGTGGGTGGAAGGAGAACAAAGGTCATGACGTTGATATCTTGGAACTAGACTAGTACAAGAGGTGAATCAGTGATATTAAAAATAATTCATAGAATATACTTACTCAAGTTTCAGACCTCAGAATTTCTAATCCAAGCTATGGAGATCTATTTTTTTAAATATACTGTTACTGAAGATTTTTTTAATGATTAAAAAAAATACAAATATTAGAAAAGAAACACAGGAATTAAGAATAGTGAATAAGTGAGAAAGTGAAAAATGAAAAAGGTTATAAAGATGTAGCTTCCAATCCATTTGACAGTGGTTATGTGTTTATATTTTACCCTCCCTTTCTCCAAGGACACATCATAATTTCCTTCTTTCCGTAAGCAATCCTTTCTAATCCTCAAACCCATAAATCACATTTTTTTTTTCAGCAAATAGCTCATAAGGGTTTTACAGTCACTGATAAATATAGTAGATCTTTTTCAAATGAAACAAATTAATTTCCATATTTCCAACTATCAGGATGATTTTGATCTTAAGGTTGGTTGGTGCCTTGAAGGCCCCCCCCCTCCAGCCTTAACTTTAATTATTCTATCCTTGTTTTAAATGCCTCATTTTACTGAAATATAATTTTATATGGTTTCAGAGTTGCTTTGTGAGCTAGATCACTAAATTAAATATTTTAAATAAATGCATCTAGAGTAGCTTCAACAACCAACCGGTATGTACAATACTATGAACTGATAAAAGAGTTTAATTATTTTTTCAGTCTCTTCTGACCTTTAATCCTGCTGATGATTTGCAACTCATCTAGTAGAAAACTGAAGGCAGGGAATATTGTCCTAATATCACTAATGGAGACAAAATAACACACTGTCCATCCCCTTTTTATTGTACCATTCCTGATCAAAAGTGAAGGCCGGTCATAATGGCTGTGTTATACATGTGATGTTTATGCAAGACAGGCTTCAGGCAAATTGTTCATGTCTGAATCATCTTGGATTGAATCTATATAAGCTTTTCATGAGCAGCACCTGTGGCAGATTTCTGATACAGCATCAGGGAAATAGAAGGTCTTCTTCAAAGCTGAGAATTGTCTCTGGCTATTTTGCTAGAGGGCATTTTCTGAGCAAAATGTTGTTTGGCATTTGTTCCCGCTGGCAGAGTAAAAACTCAGTTCAACCCTTTATTTCCTCATTATTTCAACCGGTGAGCAATGTATTTGTCACATATTGCCATAATCAGCAAAGACTCATCAGCTTGAATTGTTATATATTCTGATTGCAGAGTACTTGGTTAAACACTTGCCAAAAACATTTTAGCATAAAAGGAAGCTATTACTACAAGACATCTGTTGGTTATGCCCAAGGTTCTATAGTGTTTAAGGTTTTCATATTTAAGTGGATGCTCTCCAAATTTATTGGACAATCCCCATATCAGATTGACTGACAGTGATGGAGGATATAATCCAGCAGAACTGAGACGTATTCAACATTGCACCTTGGTGTATCTTGTGCAAAAAGGAATATTTGACAGGAAAAATGCTATAAAAAAAAAATCTAGGACTACTAGGACCCCAGAATAGCTGTGTACAATTTAAAAACTATCTGCTTGGCATTTAGTTCCAGACTATCTGCAAACAGTTCAGATCTTTCTAAGGTGCCTTGGTTTGTTTGCAAGCTTTCTGCATCATCTGCTAAGTTCATGCCTAATTTGTATGCTACAGTACTTAAATCAGCTTCTTGATTATTTGGAGGCATTAGGCCTATTATGTTCTGACTTCCAATACAACTGCTAGGATAGAAACAGAGTAACAGAATAACAGAACTGAAAAGGGACCTTGGAGGTCTTCTAGTCCAACCCTCTACCATTCCAGACAAATGGCTATCCAATCTCTTTCTAAAAAATCTCCAGTGATAGAGCACCCACAACTTCTGGAGACAAGCTTTCCACTGATTGCTTTCACCGTCAGGAAATTTCTCTTTAGTTCTAGAGAAGTTTTCATCCGTTACTACTTGTCCTGCTCTCAGATGCTTGGGAGAATAGGTCGATTTCTTCTTCTCTGTGACAGCCTTCAAATATTGGAAGACTGTTATCATTTCACCCATAGTGCTCCTCTTCATTAGACTAGACATACCCAATTCCTGCAACTGTTCATCGTATGTTTTAGCCTCCAGCTCACTACTCATCTTGGTTGCTCTTCTCTGCTTTCTAGAGTTTCAACATTTTTTTTGTATCGTGGTGATGCAGTATTCCAAGTGTGGTCTTACCAAAAGCATTATAGATCAGTGTACTAATAGTTCACATGATCTTGATACTATTGGTCTGTTGAGGTAGCCTAGGACTGCATTGGCTTTTTTGGCAGCTGCAGCACACCGTTGGCTCATGGATCCCTTACACAGTTACTGCTGTTGAGCCAGGTATCACCTATTCTATACCTTACATTTGGTTTTTCTTGCCTAAGGATAAAACCTTACCTTTCTCACCACTGAATTGCATTTTGCTTGTTACATAGGGCTTCAGTTTCCTAACTTGTCTTATCTATATCCAATTATACCCCAATGAGATGACAAAACGCTCTAGAAACAGCATCCATAATTTTCCTCATCCAGAGAATTATTTTCACAATAAATTTTTGTCTGACTCGTTCATTATTCATGTGCATAGCCACAAAGATAAGTTTTGTTTTTGTTTTTTTTTCAAAAAGAAAAATAAGCTCCAAAACTGGAAATAAAACTGGCTTTTGAATAACGCACTAATATGCCAGTCTTTAGCTAAGCTTTTCAAGCAATCCAAAGTAAACAATCCTAATTCTCCAATACTTCTTTTTCTTGAGATTATAATGCCATCTCTCAAATGAAAGACTTTTTAAACAAAACATGTAATAACAGAAGCATACCTACTACCAAAGGACTCATATTCTTAACAAATACTTTTTTATTCTTTAATATTTTGTACAATCCAAAGGTGCACAGGCTGCCATTCAAGCATTTGGTTTAGGCATATATCCAGATCAAAACAGCAAGTGGGATAATATATTTTAAAATCCCAACAAATAAATAAATTAGTTCACATTGTCTTCAGTACTCCTAGGCACTTTTAATTCCTATTGTATTCTTAGAGCCTGCTTTAGGAGTTCAAGATCTTTCCGTTTGCTTGTATTCACTCTGCCGCAACCATATTCCTCCAGTTGCAAAGGGATGTACTTTTCAATCGCACCTAAGTCCTCTTCGGCAGAACCTGTAAAGAACTTGACCCAAGATGGCTTAAAATTCCCTCTGAATCCCAGAAAACGAATGGTCTCTGAAACAGACAGGAGAGAAAAAATAATAACAAGTCTAAATGATATTCGACATAATTATTCTCAACAAATAATTATATCATTTAAAAAAAGAGTTTTGTTCTAGTAATACTGCAGGTTTGAAAAATGCCCCAATCTCATAAAATACATATCAGTTCTAATTTGCATACCCTTTAGAATTTGATTTCAAAAGTTGTGGAAAAAAATGTACAAAAGCAAACAAACCTGCATTGTGAAGATTTGGTGGTTTTGCTACCCCCAGGGTCGTTAAGGCTTCAGAAATGTTAAGGCTTGTTATGTTCCCTCTGCTGGTTAATACAACTACAGACCTAAGAGAAAAATGTGGATCAGATGAAGTTGGAGAGCAGAGAAGAACACTGACTTATTGCAGCTAATAAATATGAATCTTGAGTGGGAGATCTTGAAAGCTGCAGAAATAATTTCAATATGCTTTGAAAATATTAATCTCTTTTACAGGTTGTACTAACACATAACATGGTACATTCTCTGTAATACTAGAATTTCTATTTTCTTTCTCTTCTTTAAAAAATAAGATTCTTTTCTTTAAAAAAAGTGATGAGGTCTTGGAAGCTAAGCGGAAACAAAAAAGATTTTGGAAATGTTCAGTGCTGTTTTGAGACTTCCCATCTATTGAATACAATTAAATCTACAGAACAATACGTCCATATGCTCAATTTCCAAAACTGATCAAACTGCAGAATCATTTCAGGCACAAGTCACGCATGACCAAGCAGTTTTAACAAAAGAGTATGATAGTTCTTCCAGCATTCTGAATTTTAAAAAAATGACCGGTTCACAGCAATAAGGAAAGTTCTTTATTCTTTTATAAAGCACCTAACTATTCTGACAGCATTTTTGTGGATTTTAAACACAAACACTAAATTTGCATTTCTCTATCCACTTACATTAGTTTATAGCTTTATACTATATTTCCTACCTTTGGGGAATTCCAGTTTTTATATAATTTTCTATGAGCTTGATCTTCTCTTCGGGAAAAAATGTTTCTTTTGTTACTTTACCCAAACAGGCATCAATGACTATGGCAAGAAGGCCCACCTTTTTCAGTGGAAACTTGACATCATTGACCTGAAAGGAAGAAAAAAACTCTCTTAAAAGCATTTATTTTCTCATGCCTATAAGAATTATTTGTAAATACATTAATCTTCTGCCACTAACAGAATGCCCCTGCATTTAACCATGGTTTGGCTTATAAATGGCAATACGGGTGGTCTTCAACTTACAAACCATTTGTTTAGCAATCGTTTGAAGCTACCGTGGTGCTGAAAAAAAGTGGCTGATGACTGGTCCTCACGCCTATGACCATCGCAGTGTCCCCTACAGATCAAAATTTGGGCGCTTGGCCATTGCCATATATTTACAAGGGTTGCAGCATCCCAAGGTCACTTGGGACTTTCACAGTCGACAAGCCGTCAGGTTCACTTAACAACCCTGAGATTCACTTAGTGACTGCACAAAATGTAACTGTAGAATTTGATGCGACTTGCTTAACGACCGCTTCGTCTAGCAATGGAAGTTCCAGTTCCACCTGTAGTCATATGCTGAGGACTATCTGTGCTGAATTTCTGACCATGGACAATTACTATTAACGACCTACAAAGAAACTATTAATGGACTCCTTTTAAAAACTATGTTTTATGGCAACCACCTGTGTGTGCAGGGGACCCATTTTGAACCCTGGAAAAGAGAATTGTTTCAAGCCTTGTACAGATAATTTTACTTAGAATTTTTAATGGTAGAACTGTGGTCTGCAGTTCATGCCTTCCTTTCAATTGCCCTGTGATTTAAATAAAACTCTCACTAGTAAACCCCCAGTCTACTTTTTCCCTCCTCCAATCCTGATTTTTGATCACAGTGTCAGGATAATGTTTGAATTAAGCTCTAGGACATAAATACCAATTAAGTGAAAGATTTACTCTGAAGTTCTGTATTCAGTCCTGAAGTAGAAAAAACGGAAGGAGATCAATTAATGCTACCTCCTCCCCCCCCCATTTAAAACAACTGCTTTTCTTCTAAGAATGAGGAGTATTAAAATGTCACTACTGTGTGTTAGTGTAGAAATTCTCCCACGGAAATTTATCAAAGGCTTCTGAAAACCAATCGTGCCAAAATAGGCAGCAACAGGCATGCTGAAAATGTCAATCCCCTCACTTATTTTCTTTCTCCTGTTTGCAGAAATGTGTGAAGCCGATTAAGCAGTTTTAGCAGATCCAGTTCGGTGTGTGTTGTGTGTATGTGCTAAATCCAGCTCTCTTCCTTATAGGAGAAGAGACTAACTTGAGTCCACTTTATCCCCTGTGCATCAGACTGAGATAAGCAGAGATGCCTGGGAGCCTCCTTCAATTTCATGCTTCAGACTGTTTCTTGCCTGTTGTTTTTCTTGTGTATCAGGCAGGGTGAGCAGCTAACTTACAGCAAGGAGAAGCACAAATTTCTACTTTTCACGAAGCAAGATCTTCTTTGTTCTGTTCATGAAGCAGGCAGGAGATGGTACTCTGGGCTGGCCAGATTTTTACAAGGGGAAGTAGTCTGCAGCCACGGCTTCCTTGCCTTCTCTTGGAAGGCAAGCAAAGATAACTCACACCCTGCCAGGGAAGTGGCAAGGGCTTGCATCCCTGCCCTAACCATCTGCTGTCAAATCCCCACAAGTTTCTAAAATACTTTCTCACACTGAAAGGAATGTAAGGCCCAGGAAAAGAACAAGAATACTTACAGATATTGAATATTCTTGTGATTCTGACGTTTGGATTTTCACAAAGATGTAGGTTTGATGAGGATCACTGGTAAATACCACCTGAATGTTAAGGATACCATATATATTTAAAACTAGTAATTTTGGGTATTATTTGACAGTTCGTTTTGGAACAGACTATTGAACTGGCGAAAAAAAAAATCATGCTAAGATGTACAAACATCCATGTAAGATGAGAAAGAATGCATTTTTTGTTGAATCACGGAAAAATACATCTTTGAATTAAGATATAGTGGTCCTGGGGTGTACTGGATCCTGTACAGATTTGCACATTGGTAAAATCCTGTTCAATTTTATATATGTATAAAACCCATTTGTCATTTTATAATATGGATAAAATTACATTCTAATACCGACTCTTCCCATGAGTCCATTAAACTGGTGGTTTACTGTAAAAATAATATAAATCGGACTATAATTTTTCTAAGAAAAGATTTTTAGATGATAACTCAGAAATGAAGCAATACAGAAAAAAAGTCATGATATTATAAAAAGTACATATAGAAAAAGAGCCTCTACAAACAACAATAAATTATTTTGTTGGCAATTAAGCTGCTTCTTTCTTTCTACTTTACTGACCACTATTTTATGACCACCATAAGGGCAAGCTATCTAATAATTATCAATTATTTTGGATTTTGTACTCCAAAGCCTAAATTGGCAAAATTCCTGAGAAGAATTGTAGAAATTATAGTGTCAAATATCTGGGGAATTATTTACCTTTACATACAAAAGTCCACCCTAGAGTTTGAGGTAGTTTACAACTGAAGTATAAAACCAATAACAACAGTAACCCATGGCTACCCACCCCATGTAGATGATCTCCATCTACAGATTTAAGAATACCTTGGGAAGACATTTTCCACTTCCAAATAGTGGAAGTGTGAACCAGCATTGGAACTGGATCAGGCCACACTGACAAATGTTGACAAATAACATGTCCATCTTGCAGGGATTCTTTCTTAAGCTTATTTTGACCCATGCAAACTCTGATGGAAGCTAGGACCAGCTAGTACTCTGAAGCATTCCGTAGTCTGGTCCTGGGATATTATCAGCATCATCACCTGAAATGAAGGATCTTCCAAATAGTAAATATTGCTCTTATTCTAAAGAACATCCAGGTTCTACTGGAAGAACTTTGGACTTAACTCTTCCATTCTTTTTGGAAGAGTTTTTAATCTGCTTTGTTTTATGATTTTAATGTTTTTTTAATGTCATTATAAGCTACCCAGAATCATTTGACCTGAGATGGACAGCAAATAAATTTTGTAATAATAAAATAATAATCTTTTTCTAGTTCTACTAAACACAAGCAACCATTCTGTGAACTGTGCTTGACAGTTCCCATGCCTATTTTCCTTGAAAAATACATTCAATTCTTTCTGCAACTCACCTGCCAACCTGACAGATAACCATGGAATAAACCATTCAATATTTTTGTTTCATACAATCTTACCTCCACAATCATTTCTCACCTGATCTGAGCCACATTTCAGACAGATGTTAGTTATTTTTGTGGGCATTCTTTTCACAGCTGTTGGTTTCTGGAAGTACTTTGGATAAGCGTTTGTTGAGCAGTTACTGTAAGATTTTGACTGAAAGCTGGCCTGTATTTTGACTCTTTCACATCCCTGAGATGAACAGTAACTGTGCCCTTCTCTGTGATATTTGGCTTGCAGGAACAGAAACAACAGCCTGCCAAGGAATACAGAAGTAGAGAAATATTAAACACAGCACACGCCATTCCACAGGATGCTACAGTGGCACAACTGTTTACTTGTACGTCTTACTTTATGCATCTTCTGCCAATGCTATTAATTTAATTTTTCTTGTTGAAATATGATCAACTTCCCACTCAGACTGTGAATTACATTCATTCTGCCATTTATAACAGCCATTTTGCTAGAAATGAGAGCTCCTTCTTTCTAACACACTATGTATGTGTAGATGAGAGGAACAATGTTTGTGTGAATAAATACATTCAAGCTCATGGAGGAGACAAGATGCAGTCCTGGATAGAATTATTTAAGATAGACAATGACATTGACAAACTGAATGGAAAATAATTTCTGGGCGTTCTTAACAGCCTATCTTGTGCTAACCTTGAGAAAAATGACCCTTCAGTCATAAATCTGTTCATAACCACAAACCACAAGGATTTCTCTTAGAACTGCATCCACGCTACATCTCTCAACTCTTAGACAGCCAGACCAAACAGTCTTTAGTCATTATTTTAATTTTATGGAAAACATCTACCCAGTGCTATCATCAAAATAAAAAATTTTCTCTGTTCGTCTCTTCTGCAGCTCAGCCATTGAAGACACGGCAACATAATCCTCCATATTATAATAAGCAGATGCCTGTCTCTGGAATACATCGAAGGTTACTTGAAAAGAGGCATCTGGTGGGTAACAGAGGCCAACTCGGATCCAGTCATTCCTAAAAGAGAATTGATAAAAAACACTGTCATTTATGATTTTTTGATTTGCTCTTTGTTGCATTTAACATTCTTATTCAGCAAAGACTATTTGAGAGCTGGAAATTTTGCAAGAAAAGACAGTGCCACTTATTAGGGGGCTGAGGCAGAGAAAAAACAATTACAGCAGAGACAATTAAACAACACTTTAGGGAAACCGACTGAGCAGATGTCTCTTCCTCATGATGTATTTCTATGTAGTCCTCAAAGCCCTTATACACTTGGAAGGTATTTAACCAAATTCTGTTTTCAAAGGAGGACCTCAACTTTGCCATGATTTGATGTGCTTTAACAGTGGTTTTAAAGGGGAGATAGAAGGCATCCCATTAGATTTCAGACTTTGCCTATCTGGTGAAAAAGATTTTGAAACCACCGAACAAGTTTCATTATGCTGTTCGTTTAATGCTAGTACATGTCATGAGTCGTTACCCCACATCTAATTAAATATCCTGGTCACTTTTATTAGTTTTATTTAAAGCCTTAACTTTCAGATTCAAATGATTCTATTTTCTTAAGTATGGTTGCAATTATTTGTGTAATATGTAAGTTACACAGAAATTGGGTTGATCTGTGTATCTAACTGGCTATCAAATATTACCAATATATACACAAGTATGTTTTATGGACCTTTGATTGACCACAATAAAGATCCTTACCTACATTTTCCTGAGGACTGTCAGGTTCCACAGGATTTAAAGCCCATAAAGACTATTGATTACATGCTTAAATAGTATAGCAATTTACCACAAAAGAACACCACATGCAAACGTACTTGTTGAAATTAATGAGGTATAAGAAAGTTATTTGTGGGGATTGTCCATTCCAATGTATCGTGTAGCCCTTTTGAAGCATTACCACTGGCTGGTATTGCTGGAAGTCAGCTTTTTGATTATTAATACCTCGAAGTATCATAGGGTTGGAAGGATATTCGTCTCGTACCATAGTCATGATTAGATTCTGTGGGTTCCGGGTCTGGATGTATACCTACAAGAAGAAAGGGAAATGCTAAGTCCTATGAAATGACAAAGACCTGATCTATCAAAAACACACGCAATATAAATGACCTGGATGTAAGACAAGTTAAATCTCAATTACATAAGAACTCTGAAGGAAGAAAACTATTTTTACAAAGAATTATATGATCTAAGGAAAACAATAATAAGAATGATTCAATTAAAACTATGGGGTGGATATAGATTTTAGGGCTTAGCAAATCCTCCTTGTCAGCAGTTATCCTCTCTCTTTTTTGTTATTGAACCCTAATAATACGTTGAAATAAAAATAAAAAAAAAATAGAAGTTATGGGTTGAATTGTTTTTCTGATTTGACTGGTAATCTTGTATGACTGGAGGAGCAATTAAGCTTTAGGTTGCCCTAAAGTCAGAAAGAAAACCGCAGTCAGGAATGCTGGAGAGACTATGAGATATTTAAGTTTTCTAACCCTCTAAGCCACATTTGAACAGGATTAGTTCCATCATAATCTCTTCCGTGTGAAGTCATAGCAATACTCTAATCTTTATACACAATATGACACATGGAAAAGTGCATTATTAAAACAAAGCAATATTATTACAGAACAAGCACAGATACATCAACATGTTACTCATACTTCCCTCTCTCATGTCCTAAGGAACAGAAAAACTGTGAATATGATATGGAAAAAACAATATAATGGAATTATTCTTTCTTCATATATCTGACCCTATATTTGCTTTATTCATGCTAGTGTTTTATATTAATTAGTATTATTTAAAAACATAGAAATAGAGATGGTGGTGAATGAATGATGCATTTATTTATTTAATTTGATTTATTTATAGCAGCGGTTCTCAACCTGTGGGTCGCAACCCCTTTGGGGGTCGAACGACCCTTTCACAGGGGTTGCCTAAGACCATCGGAAAACACGTATTTCCGATGGTCTTAGGAATGAGACATCGCTCCTCTATCTGTCTCCGCACGGCTTCGAGCTGGGGGCCGTCCCAGTGCCGGATTCATTTCCGTCGAGCATCTCCTAAGGGAGGCTGTGCTGCTTCGCAGCCTTTCTGCAGAGGAGGCTGAACTAAGTTCTGCGGGCGCTGTCGCCCTCTTGGCTCTCTCTCTCTCCCTCTCCCTGCCTGGGCGCTTCTCCAACCAGGCTGGGCGGAGCCGGCAGCTGGAGCCGAGCAGGCTGGCGACCTTCAGAAGTCAGGTGAGGACAGGCGAGGCGTGCTGAGCCCTGGGCATGGCGGGTGAGTGAGTGGCGTCAGTGCGCGCTTGGAGAGTCCTTAGGGTTGGGGATCACCAGAACATGAGGAACTGTATTAAAGGGTCACGGCATTAGGAAGGTTGAGAACCACTGTTCTATAGCCATCCACCTCAGTCAATGGTTCTACAGTCTTTGTGTAGCTCTGTTTTTATTCATGTTAACCTATTTCTCATTTCCTGAATTAACTTAATCTTCTGGGTTTACACTGAACCATAACTAGCTGCCCCACAGGATAAAACGGGGAGGATAATTTGTGGTTTAGACAATAATTCAAACACAGCCATTGTATGAGTGTGGGTGAGAAGACAGAAAGATAGTACATATATACTCAGCTAAAAAATATTCAAACTGCTGAATTTAAATGTAAATGCAAATCAATCATTCAACCTTTTCCTCTAGAAAATCGGATATGCTATTCATGTTTCATGCATACAACACAACATTTGCATCTTCCTTTTAACCTGAGCAAAAGTTCCACTGCAGACTACACCATTCCATGTGATAAAGTTGGAACAGTCTGGATGTCGAATCAGATAGTTATCCATTCTACCAACGTAAGTGTCCTTGAAACCCGTCACCGATCCATCAACATCGTGGAATATTGAATTCTTGTCACCGTCCTGATCAGCTTCTTCAAACCATGGGCCAGGTTTTCCAAAGAAGACTTTTAAAGAAACCTTACAAGACAAAAAGTACATTATTATTTATTTGTTATTTAATTTATAAATTGTCCATTTCCCTCACAGAGACATCAGTCTAATGCCACTGATTACCATTATTGTCTTCAAAATCCTTTCCTTTTTCATGTGGAAAAAGCAACTTTATTTTTTTTTTTAAAAAACTTACATTTTCACCAAATGCCACCAGGGAAATATTGTTTTGAGGTGTAATTTGCCAGGTGTTTTTCAGTGGGAACCCAATTGCACTAGTGAATCTATCAGTAGTTGGCACAAAGTTATTGAATGTACATTTGGTGAGGCGAATAGGTCCATCATAAATTTGAAATCCACGGATTGGGTAAGTCCTGTATAAGCAGAAAAATGATTAGAAACATCACTTTCCCTGCTGATATAAACATTTACAGAATAAGCAGGTAAGAGGAGAGTTATTAGGGAATAAAAGCTATTAAATATAATGAGACTCTGTGAAAAAAGCTTTAGATCAGTGGTTCTCAACCTGTGGGTCGGGATCCCATTTGGGGTCGAACGACCATTTCACGGGGGTCGCCAAGCAACGCAGTCTGCTATTTTTTCCCTCCTTTTCCTTAGCTGTGCTACTCCCTTTTATTCTATTGGCTTTTGAAAGCCAGTAGAATAGACTCTCTTGAATAGAGTCTAATTCTATTGGCTTTCAAAAGCCAATAGGAATTGTCCAGGCTGTCTCTGCCCTGCTGAGCCCGCCAAAAGTCCCATTCTGCAAACGGTGCTGCACCAGTTGAGTAGTCCTCGACTTACGACCGGTTGAGTAGTCCTCGACTTATGACAGGTTGGGGGTCGTGGCATTAAAACGGTTGAGAACCACTGCTTTAGATTATGGCAAAATTTATGAAAATATTTGCATGCTGTATTTTTAAATGTAGTCTTTATTCTGGCCCCTATTTTACTGGACCTTCCTGGCCCAAGGAATAATTTCAGACAGGATGACATAAATGTATATACGTATGTATCTATATTTTAGACAAAGTTCCCCTCTCAATGAGAAAACTGCAATTAATGAATGTGATCTTTGTTCTTCTCCCACTGATTATCCTAATGGCAAGTGGAAGCTACTGAATCTCCTGAAGCTTCTTAGGAAGAATAAGTATATAGATAAAAGATATCAAAGAACAGGTGGAGGATGGTTTAATTTTCAGTCATATTTTCAATCCATTTGAGAACAGATAAGCACAGATCTTGTAAATCTGGTAAATTAGTAGATCCAAGAGAAATAAAAGTACTGAAATGATATTAGTTTCTGCCTTTTAGGATCAACCATCAACTGTAAAGGAACAAGCAGTCAAGAAACAGGCCACAGACTTGCGCTCAGCAGAACAGCCATGGAAGAAACCTTGGAAAAGATGTTCAGATGTGTTGATGGGTCTTGTACCTACAAAGATCAGAGCAAGTCACCGAATTCCATTTACACTCTATAGAAGAAAAAGCTGAAGTAGCAGGAGAGAAAGATTGATGATGCCCTTGAACTTTTGGTTTGGAGAAGACTCCCAATAATGCGAAGAAAACAAACTGATGCATCAATGAACAATCCACTGTGAGTTCTCATTTGAGGCACAATTCAAAAGGCTCATATTATCCCACTTTGGACATGTTATGTGAAGGCCCAGCTCTCTAGAAAACATTCTCATGCTGGGAAAGGTGGAAAGAAACAGAAGAAGAGGGTGGCCAGTGCAAAGTGGATGGACTCAGTTATGAATGCAGCATTAGGAATCTTGAAAAAAACTAACAGGTTAATAAAAAGAATAAAGAAGAGGGAATTAAGCTATTTTCCAAAGCACCTGAAGGCAGGACAAGAAGCAACAGGTGGAAACTAATCAAGGAGAGAAGCAACCTAGAACTAAGGAAACACTTCCTTACAGTGAGAACAATTAATCAGTGGAACAGCCTGCCTCCAGAAGCAGTAAATGCTCCAACACTGGAAGTTTTTAAGAAGAGACTGGACAGCCATTTGTCCGAAATGGTGTAGGATTTCCTGCCTGAGCAGGGGGTTGGACTAGATGACCTCCAAGGTCCCTTCCAACTTTATCATTATTATTAGTATTATAAGAAGAGAAAATAACATGGTAATATCTGCAAATCTTAGCTATGCTTTGCTCTATTTAGGAGTAACAGAAGAACGAGTGAAAGTGGCTGGCAACCATCCACATTAACTCCTTGTCAAGAAATCTATGCTGGTATTCACCCATCAACTTACATCTTGCAGGGGCAACCTAAGTTTCTTCAGGAACTATTTGATTATCATCTCTTTTAAAGAAATGGATACTGTCCTCTTTGTAAAGAAAAAAAAGATGCATAATTTCTTAAACAAGCTGGACATCCTCTCTGGACTGTTCTAAAGAATGAAAAAAAAAAAGCCCATACAGGTGATCAGATATATCAGGCCAAGGGTTTCCCCCAACGTTCAGATGGGATGCAATTGCCTTGAATCTCACTTTTGCAAAACAATCATAGTAAATTTCTGAGGATTCTGCAGTATAAATTCAAAACTAAATTGTGGTAGGCTTCTAACTAAGTAATAAAGTCATGTCAAAAGCTATCCTTGCTAGGGCCATAAAATCAGCCAGATAATAAAATCAGTCAGATAAACCCACATATCCAGGCTATAGAACACTTACCGGTTTCTAGGTAATGTGCGTGTTTTATTGTTTACTCCTCCAGTCCCCCAATATTTGTTCTGGCCTCCTAAATAGCCGTAATTCTTACTTTCACCAACAAAAAGAGAGTTTGAGACTTCTTGGCTGGATCCTTCATCACTCGGAAAGCTTCCATCACTATCAGAAACAAAACCAAAGACTTTTCGCAGATGTAAAAGATCCAATTCTAGCAAGGCTCGTGCCACATTTAACAGAAGAAATGACCAGCGCCGGGTTCTTGCCTTGTTTTGTCTTGGTGATTTCACCTCATCTGTATGATGGCCTGATGAGAGAACTAGGCTACTAATATCTGGTGAGATGTAAATTTTTTGAAACCCACTATCTGGCAATATTGTCAGGAAATTAAGGAAGATGGTGTGCTACCCTGATCTATTTTAGAGGAGAAACGAAATATAATGAGATTCTGTGTGTACACATGGTCCAGGGGAGTCCAATAAATGGCAACCATTGAAAATAAAGCCAAACAGTACTAACCTGGCAAAGGTTAAGCCTATTCCATTGTCAGCAAATCTAGGGGAGAGAGAAAAAATAACTTGTTTTTAGAAAACAGCTTCTTTTGATTAGCATTAAAATAAATACATTTTTAAAATGCAGCTCAGAACTTGATCCAGGCAAGGTAGAAAATGCTGAATCAGAGCTTGGCAGTGGAACCCATTTTCCTCAAATGCAAGCGGCGGGTTCAAAGCAAACTTAAAACAGAGAACAGCAATACACACACACACACACACACACACACACATCCAGTATGTTTCTGCTACCTTCCCAGAAAGTACAACGCAAATAGATTTAATGAATGTAGTCAGCTCTGCTGTTCAAAATAATTTACTTTAGCAACATGCTCACATTTGCTCTGGAGGACTCACCCTGAGTTCTGAATGATGATGTCTCCACCTCTGACCCAAGCCCCGTGGTCATTGTTTTTATAAGCTATTAGTCTTTCTATAAGAGCAGCAACCCGGGGCTTCTCAGGATTTGCATCTTGATGAGGCCGAAACCTGATAAATGAAAGACAGACAGAATTGTACTGGCCTGTGAGCAAATCTGCCTACATGAACAAAATATTAAAACTACTGCTTGACACAGGAGATCAGCTCCAGTATTAAACATGTCTGAAGAAATGAAATAGAGAACCAAAGATTAGCTTGGGTTTGACACGGAAAAAGAGACAGAAGATCTTTGTGGCACCATAGTTGTTAAACTACAAACTACCACGCTAGCTAAGTCTAACATGAGTTATCTTCCAATAGCAGTCTACTTCCACCCTCTCACCTAAACAATATTTACTTTCTCCTAGTAAACTCCCACTGAAATAAAGAGAACTCTGCACTATAATATTTACATACATTACACTCCTTATATTCTTTGTTTTCCCAATTTCTTTATAAGAAAGCAGGGATACACCGAAGTTATGAGCAACCACCTAACTTGTAGACAACGTTCAGTGGTGATTCAAATACCTCTAACGGAGGGCCTAATATAATGTACTATGGCGTAACGCAATGTGTTGCAATGAAGAAGCCAAATCTCTAACAGTGTGGTCACCAGGACATCAAGTAGCTTAGCAGTTCAACAGAGAACAAAAAAACAGGGGACAAAAAACCTGAGTGGAATGCAGTAACAGATCTATTCATAACAGCAGTCAGCCATCAGAGATGCAGCAGAAAGCATTCAAAGAGACCAAGGAGGCAAGAATAAAAATGAAAACTGGAATATTTTATTATTTAGCTGAGGGGTATCAGCAGAAAATAACTAATATATAGCTAATATCTGCAGAAAGAAAATCATAAACACTAACTTGCGAAAAAATATGTGGGCTTGTAATTCAAAATTACAAGCAACAAATTAGAAGCAACAAAAAGGGCTTTTTGTCTAAGTGACTACTTATCTTTTTTCAGAAAAGAATGCATTGCTTTGTAGCTACCAATAATTATAACAAATTATGCCACATCATTACTTCTCTTTTTACGAAGTAATTTTAGTTGATCAGTGGAGTGCAGTAGACAAAATTACCTTCACTTCAGGAAAACATCTAATAAAGTTTCCTATATGTCCCTAATAGAAAAGATAGCAAGATGTAGACTAGAAACTACATTACCATCTGGCTGAAGATCAAAGGCTCCATTCTAGACCTTGTATCATTCAACATATTCATAAGTAACTTAAATGACATGTTAAAAATATGACTTCTAGATGGCACAGTGTATTTGACAGCAAATACTTTACAGAACAGCATTAAGATTCAAGCGCATCTTCTTATTTGGAACAATAAGCAGAGGCAGCACTCTTTCAAGACGCACAAATGGAAAAACCTTCATTTGGATAAAAAATTCAGTGGCATAAATACTGTGTAAGATAGGGACAACATCCAGACAGTAGACCCTGCAAAAAGGACCTAGCTGGCTTGATGAATCACTAACCAAACATAAGCTAGTAGTATGATACAGCTGCTAAAAAAGCAAATATAATCCTAGGTTTTATCAATAATAGGTTCTACATTTAGGCAAGAAAAACCAAATGCACAGGTATAGTATAGGGGGTACCTTGCTCAATAGTAGTAACTGTGAGAGGGACCTCGGAGTCCTAGTGGACAATCACCTAGATATGAGCCAGCAGTGTGCTGCAGCTGCCAAAAAGGCCAACACAGTGCTGGGCTGCATTAACAGAGGAATAAATCAAGATCACGTGAAGTATTAATACCACTTTACAATGCCTTGGTAAGGCCACATTTGGAATACTGCATCCAGTTTTGGTCACCACGATGTAATAAAGATGTTGAGACTATAGAAAGAGTACAGAGAAGAGCAACAAAGATGATTAGGGGACTGGAGGCTAAAGCATATAAGGAACAGTTGCTGGAATTGGGTATGTCTAATTTAACAAAGAGAAGGACGAGGGGGGACATGATAGCAGTGTTCCAATATCTCAGGGGCTGCCACAAAGAAGAGGGAGTCAAGCTATTCTCCAAAGCACCTGAAGGCAGGACAAGAAGCAACGGATGGGAACTAACCAAAGAGAGAAGCAACCTGGAACTAAGGAAAAATTTCCTGACAGTTAGAACAATTAACCAGTGGAACAACCTGCCTCCAGAAGCGGTGAATGCTCCAACACTGGAGGTTTTTAAGAAGAGACTGGACAGCCATTTGTCTGAAATGGTATAGGGTTTCCTGCCTGAGCAGGGGGTTGGACTAGATGACCTCCAAGGTCCCTTCCAACTTTACTATTATTATTATTAGTGCCAAGATCAAGAGAAGTTATTCTGTGTTGCTCAGACTTAAGTTATGGTACTGCATTTTAGGAAGGACCCTGATAAACTGGAGAGCAGCAACCAAGAATATAAGAATAATAAATATAAGAAAGTTCATGAGGACAGGTGGGAGGTTACAGGCATTTTTAGACTGTGCCTTGATTATAGACAGCTGCAGAGAAACAAAGGTTGTATCCAGCAAAGAGAAACAAAGAGCTGCAGAGAAAGAAAGGTTGTTTCACTTGAAGAGCAGTCATACAGAAGATGGGAAAGAAATGACTGTAGCTCTTCCGGAAGAAACAATATGTTTAAATTAAAAGTGTGGACACTGGGGATCACCCCACCTCTCCATATTAGGAACTGTTCAACAATGAAACAGGCTGTCTTGGGAGATGGTTGATTCAGTGGATTTAAACCAAAGCTGACTGGCCATTTGTTAGGCTACTGTAGTAGTGGGACTCTGAACTGTCCAGAGGCAGAATCTTCATGGTCCATATTTAGTTCTTGCATTCTATGATTCTGTCTGAAAGATTGCTACGTACTTTGTCTTTTGATATTAAAATTCTGGGCAAGACTTTCCAGATGTAATCTTTAACCATTCTGCATCCCATCCCAAAATTTCATTTTACCTTGCATTAGTGTCCAAAGACAGGTATTCCCTTTTATCTGTAGCACTTGCATTGGTGATTTTTACTCCTTTATCAATGAATAAGCCAGCCTCAATAAAGGAAAAAAAAAAAAGAGACAAATTAACCTTTTCCACAACTGAAAAATCTGTGGATAATCTAGCGAATCTTAGTGGTGCCTTCTCACAAGGAATAACTAGGTTTCCCAAGTACTTGAGGTTCCTTCATATTAACATATATTAAAAATAGTCTTATCTCGCACACTAAATATTTCAGAAAGACCCTTTATGAAGGACTCAAGAGGCAGATACTCCTTTTGAGCCGAACACACAACTTGTATAATACCATTCTGCCCTCCCAACCAGATAATTGGCATAGTTACAGGTAAACTCAACATATCTAAATTGACCAACATTTTTAGTGATATAATTTTTCAGCAATTAATCTGTCCTTTTTAATTCAAACGAAAGGAAAATGACTACGAAGTCAAGTTTTAAAAGATTGTAAATCAGTTTCTTTGGGAGTTTGAAAAGAGTACCAGGTGCCAGGTTACTATCTACTAATTAAGATGTCTTTTTTTCAAAGAAAAAGAGCTTATAAAATACCTTCATTGAAAGGATGTAAACAAAACAAAAAAATATTCCTAAGGGTAGGAATAGGGACAAGGAGGCCATCCTGTTTTTTGATCATCTGAAAATGTTAGGGAAACTATGGATTGTTCTTGCATATCCTGATGCTGAATACACATTGCAATATTTATTCAGAGACCAGATTCACTGCATTCAGTGGAGATTAGTTTTAAGTAGAGATACATAACTTTTATTATGTTCATCGAAACCAGTGGCAAATTGTTCAGGAAGGAAGGAAGGAAGCCATACTTAACAAATGCTTATACATAATGAGTTGTGGATTATAAAGGATATGAGCAGTTTATTGTTTTCTTTATTTAAAAAAAAATCTCTCTCAAATTCCTGTAAAAACAAAACGTGGCAAAGGCATAAAAAGAACAAAGAAAAAAGGTATGATTGTCCTATCTTAACATTAATTCCTGTTTAAACTCACCAATATATGACTTTGGGTTGATGTTAACAAAGCTATGTAATCTGCACATTCTTTAAAATAGTATTCAGTATTTTATACAGGACCATTTATACTGCAATTGCAACGTATACACTGGTTTTAATAGTCTTGGTTTTTATAGTCTTGGAAGAAAAACAATCCCTTTGATTCTAATATCTCAAAAAAAAAAAAGATTAACTAGAATTTGATGCCATTTCCATCTTATTTCCAAAAAGCCATTTATGAGTACAGTAGAGAAGAGATTATTTCAAAAATATATGCTTAACTAAAATTCCAAACCAAGACAAAGAAGATGGTTAGAAAAGATCATTGTGCATTTTTTTCCTACATTGAAAATTTAAGTATGCTAGCCAAAAACAATATGAAGCCTGTTTCTATGGTGACTGCTGTTGGAAGAACCCCAAAGGCTCTCTGGGAAACTGGCTTGCTCCAATGGGGTTAGCCCATCCCATCCGCACTGGCAGAAGGGACATGCTGAGCGCCCTATCAGCCAAGAAATTTCAGCTGGCAGGGTCCAGAAGAAGAGCCTTCATTGCCATGTGAGACATCTTGCCCTCCCCAGGTCAGATCTGCGTCTGCCCTTTTGGCCTTTTGAAAGGCCTTGAAGACAGGGCTGTGCCAACTAGCCTGGGCCCCAGATGGGTGTGTGTGTGGTATTTTGAACCACCCCACCTTCTCCCTGTACACACTTTGCTTCCTCTCTTCTCCATCCTGCTTAGTTTTACTTTAATTGAATTTTAAGATCCTTATTTATTGTTTTAATGTTTTATGCTGCGTTTCATTCAAAGTCTGTAAGCCACCTAGTGTTGCCTTTGGAGCGATACATGATAAAAAATAAAAATAAATAAAATGTTGCTGGAAGTTCAAAAACAAGCTATACGACAGGTTAAGTTGTAGATAAAGGCATTCCACTGTCAAAGCATATATCAGACAAGTAGTTCTGGCCACTAAAAAAGTACCGTATATTCTGGCGTATAAGGCGACTGGGCGTATAAGACGACCCCCAAATTTTGAGAAGATTTTCAGGGTTTAGAAAGTCGTCTTATACGCCAAAAAATGCAGTACAATATTGAATTTCTGTTTATAGATGAGCACAATAGGAACTCCATTCCTTTGCTGCTAGAAAGCTTTGTCCTGTTAGTGCTTATTTCTGTAAAAAAAAAAAAAAAAAAGGGCTGGCCACTAGGGGGCAGATTGGTTTTAAATCCAGAGAACAGCTACCCGTATATTCCTGCGTATAAGACAACCCCCGACTTTTGAGAAGATTTTCAGGGTTTAGAAAGTCGTCTTATACACCAGAAAATACGGTATATAACCAAGTTTCAGTAAATATTAACCAAATGATTCTGTTTGGGTTTTTTGTGCCTGCTCAATATTTTCAGTCAAATGTTCAGATGAGCTAATCTTAAAAGAAGTATCTGATTGCTTACAAGTGAGACTATGAAGTTTCAGTTAGTATTAATATATGTTACCTATATTAATATAAGTTAGTATTAATATATGTAATCTACAGGATTAATAATGCGATATAGATTTATACTTTATTTAAGCTCTTTAGGAACCTCTCCTGAAATTATTTCTACAAGATGCTCCCTGTAAGCACACAATACCATATCAGATGTGCATATAAAAATAGTAAATCTTTGTAAAGATTTTAGCAGCATGCATACTTACATTTCTGTATTATATGGTTGATTGTATAAATAAACATAATGAATATTTAAAAATGAACAAATGAATCCGTGTAATGAAACACAGAATGGCTTGAGAATCATAATTATAATTCCAACCACACTTATTACAAACAAGTTATAGTGAAACAGCAGGACATCCCTTTTACCTAAACATATTAAAGAATGCCTTTAGTTAAACTGTATGATTTGTCTTGCGTGAGTACAGCCAGTTTTGTTTAATTTAGATCATGATACATTCATAAACATATAAACCATTAAGAGGTTCAGTTACCTTAAAGTTGGAGTGGACTTTGTTGTTATAGAAAATTCCTAAGGGGGTAAGTTCAGCTTTTGTTTCAAGGAACAATCCATGGGAATCTCCTGTAGGAACTTTATGAAATATATACCATATTCCAGCATCCTAGGAATAAAAAGTGAACTTCAGGGATATGCCACCCTATTTTGTTTGTTTTGTTGTTGGATTTTTATCTCCAGGAGTTCAAGATAATATACACAACATTGCCATTCCCCATTTCCATGCTGGCTCAGGAATTCTGGGAGTTGAAGTCCGCAAGTCATAAAGTTGTCATAGTTGCCAACCTCCTGATTCAGATCTATTTCTATCTCCATCATTAGAGTACTAAACCATTTGGGACTCTTGCATTTAACTTTGGGTAAGAAAACCAGAACACAATAAAGGACCGTGCTGTTTTAAAATCAAATTGTAGTTTGGCTCCACAAGGTTTATCATCATTAACTGTAGTGGTTAGCTGCCATAGTGATCAAAATACTGGACTACAGTTAATGGAGCACAGTTCTTCTCTTTAAAAGTTGAAAATTATATACTTTTTTAAAAAAATAAAAAAAATACCAATTGGTATTATTCAGTGGCCAAAGAAAACACTAGGTTTCTATCTATTGGGTAATTTTCTGGCTCTTAAGATAAAGCCTCCTTTGAATTGAGCTGAGCTCATGGTGATTTTGTGGACATGTGCACACAGTTTTCTTGGCTACATAAGGAAGTGGTTTGCCACCGACTCCTTCTGGGATGTTTATTTGACTTCCCAAGCTAGTGTAGAGTTGAAATTTCCTGGTAGTATTTCATTCAAGTACTAACTGGATCCAACTCTGCTTAGCTTTTCAAGATCAGACAAAGTTGGCTAGCTGCTACAAGACTCTTAGCAATAGACTCTTTTGATTTTCTCTTCCTGAGGAAATTGAGTTCCAAAATTGCATTCCTTCTCTGGCATAAGGCAAAAAACAATTCTTCCTGCTGAGGTATTTCATAATCCAGAGCAGGGGTTTTTCTTGTGTGTGTGTGTGTGTGTGTGTGTGTGTGTGTGTGTGTGTGTATGTTAGCACCGCTGCCTTGCTCACATGCTGAAGAAAAATAAATTGAAACATTACAAAAGATTAGCTACACAGAGTTGGCTATTAAGCAGTCTAATATTGAGGCAGGCTAGGACTATATTGGAGGTGGGGGGAGGTGTGTGTGTGTGCTTTACTTCTCTCCATTTTTAAAAGTCTCTGGAAGGGTTAGCATACTTGTTTTACTATTTACTTTGACAAATGAATAGAAGATTTTGGGAGGTCATTAAAAAAGCATTTAGTTCACTGATCTCTGTCCTATAGGTAGTCCTCGACTTACAATAGTTTGCTTAAGTGACCATTTCAAGTTACAACGGCACTAAAAAAAGTGACTTATGACCGTTGCAGCATCCCCATGGTCACACAATTTACATCTGAATGCTTCATAACTGACTCACATTTATGACAGTTGCAGGGTCCCAGGGTCATGTGATTATCTTTTGCAAACATCTGAGAAGCAAAGTCAATAGGGAAGCCATATTCATTTAACAACCGTGTTACTAATTTAACAATTGCAATGATTCATTTAACAAATGTGGCAAGAAAACTCGTAAAATGGGGCAAAACTCCCTTAACAAATTTCTCACTTAGCAACATAAATTTTCTGCTCAATTGTGGTTGTAAGTTGAGGACTACCTGTATACAATATAATATAATAGCACACACAACTGGAAATAAATTTATATAATTTATATATAAATAAAACTTTTTATATAAAGTTCACTGTTTTTTTTTTACAAATAATAGCTTGTTCATGTTTCATCGGTATTAATATAAATTCAAATGTTTTAAAACTTTTAAAATGTCAAATGTTTTAAAATAAATCAGTCCATTCAGATCTTGATGATATTCAGGAAGTGTGAAATAGTTTAATCCATTATGAATAATTGAAGCCTTCACTTTTAACTAAAATAGTTGTTCTCTTTGGAAACAGAACATTTCAGTGTGTTGGCTGAACAATTCAACTGATATGAAAGACACACAGGTATATATTTCTGTATATCAGAAAATGCTGATAAAAATACTGCTCTACAAAATATATGATCAGCAATGCAAATATAGATTTTAACCTTTTTTATACATCTAAGAAAGATTGCTTATCATTTAGGATGCTACAGAACTAGTTAACCAAAATGAAATTCATAATAAAGCAAATGACCTTATAAATATATTGGTGCACCCCAAAATGAGCTGAGGTGGCGCAGCAGTTAGGGTGCAGTACTGCAGGCCACTTTAGCTGACTGTGTTCAGCAGGTCAGCGGTTCAAATCTCACCGGCTCAAGGTTGACTCAGCCTTCCATCTTTCCGTGGTAGGTAAAATGAGGACCCAGATTGTTGGGGGCAATGTAAATATATATATATATACATTGCTTACTGGTGTACACTGCTTAGAGAGTGCTTGCACTTAAAGCGGTATATAAGTCTCATTAAATAAATAAATAAATAAATAAATAAAATAAACCCCCATTAGTTATTGCAATATGTCAGACCTCTCACCTGTGAGCCAGCAGCTACATTGCTTATAAGATTATTGTTGGGATGAGCAATCCAAAATGTTGATACAGCCCTACAAACAATTGGTGAAACACAATTAGGAGTGACAGATCCTTAGAAGACTCAAGTGTAGTAACAGGAAAATACAGTCACATAAACAATAGTCATTAGTATTCGGAAACAAAGAGAGATCTCCAGCAATTCGATTTTCTAGCAAAGATTGTGAGATCTTTATGTTGCTCTTACAAAAATACTCGTTTTTTAATGTTGAGAATAAAAGACTAAATATATATATATAAATGGATTATATGACATATTTGTGATATGAACCATCTTGAACCATCCCCACTGCATTAGTAATACATGAAAATGTTGTTCAGAACATTGGGAAGGATTTTTGTTGTAAATCAACTTTACAGGGTTGGTGAGTCCTCTGGAACAGTGCAGAAGTAGACCAACGGTGATCTACCTTCTACCAGAATAGTGGATAATGAAATGAGTCCTTCTGATTCTGGAAGAGCCACCCTATTTAGGTTCTTCTTCAGGTAGACCTTGAAAGCTGTAATGTATATTTAGTTACCTGAATCTGACTCAGATTCTCTCTCTCAGACTAGCCTAAAATCTCCTAATGAATTACATGTGATTTGAATCTAGATTTACTTAGTATACCATTCACCTTATTTCCAATTATGTCAGATATGTACATTTTCTCAAAAGAGAATGTCTTATGTAGAGACCATCAAGACCATAATCAGAGCATTCAAACATCTCTCTAACTTACTCACATGCAATCCGTGGCTGGTACGGGTTCATAGTTTCCATAGACATGATCCCTGATTGCTGTGCACATTGTGCTATTTCTGTCTGTTGGAAGAAGGGTGCCTGGTTTGGTGACAAGTCCTAGATTATGAAACAATATATTCCTTTGCTCAATACCATCCTCCATGAAAAAACAATGGCCTAGTGTATTGTATCCAACAGTATCTTTTATCTGCAGAAATAAAAAAAAATGTTTCATCAGATCTCTCTGTATAAGTAGTTCTAAATATAACTATGGGGACACGGCTCTCCTTATGTTTTTCCTATGTCCCCAAATAAATCCATGGTAAACAAATCTTCAGGGTGTCTTTGAATCTGTTTCCACTAGCTTAATTTCTGACAATATTTTTTATTTCACAAAATAATTAGTCACTAACAGCTATGGCATTGCCATGTTAACACATGAAATGTCCCAAAGTGTTAGAAATCATGTTTATACTTCTTGCCAAAGAGTTGTCCCATATTCTCTCTTTTATGAGATGGAGAAAAGCCTGGAGGCTAAAACATGTGAAGAATGGCTGCAGGACTTGGGTTTGGCTAGTCTAAAAAAAAGAAGAAAAAGGGGAGACATGATAGCAGTATTTCAGTATTTGAGGGGCTGCCACAAGGCAGAGGGAATCAGATTGTTCATCAGAGCACCAGAGGGAAGGACGAGAAACAATGGCTGGAAACTGACCAAGGAATTAAAGAGAAACTTCCTGACAGTGAGGACAATCAACCAGTGGAACAGTTTACTCCCAGTAATTGTGGGTGCTCCATCACAGGAGATTTTAAAGAAGAGACTAGACAGCCACCTGTCTGAGATGGTATAGGCTCTCTTGCTTGAGCAGGGGGCTGGACTAGAAGACCTCCAAGGTCCCTTCCATTCTATTCTATTCTGTTCTGCTCTGCTCCAATAAGATAGTCCCCTGAGTCTATAGACAGGGATGATTCCAGCAATTTATGATGTGCATGATCAATGCAAGCTGAAGAATCAAAAGGCTTAAAAGTTTGTCTCTAATCTAGAAAAGGTCATAGATACAACATTATGAATGTGGCAGCCCTCTAATACATACGTTTTTTTTTTCACTTTGCTTTTGAAATATAAACATAGCACTGCCTAGGTTATCTCAATTACATTTCTAAATATGGTTATAATCTGTGGTTTGGAGGAAATCATTGTTAGCAAAGCAATGTCATAAACATAATGGTTTGATGTTAAAAAGGAAAAACATTTCTTTCTGTACCTCTGCAATCAGCAAAATCAGGCAGCAAAATCAGGAATACCGAAAGACCTATTTCACTTTGGTTATTTGCACATTCAGTTTCCAAACCTTTCATTCTTTCATTGCTCTTACCAGCAAACCATTTGTGCCATGAATTGACACACATCTGGAGAAACAATGGTGAATTGAGAGGCCTTCTACGTAAGTCCTATACGTATATCCTCCTTTCTCATCCACATCGCCACAAAGGTAAAAGTGAACAGGGTAACTGCCAGGTATTTGTTGACCCATCTGCTTCAGCTCCACATGAGAGAGATGAACAGATGTGAAATTCTTTAAAATCTGGAAGAATATGCAAAAATAATCCAACTTATTGTTCACATTTTCTTCAATGATAATGCTTTGTACGTCTTAGAAAAATATTTAAACAAACAAGGCATTATCAATAAACTAAAAAATATATGCATCATAATGCAAAACACCCCAATACACGGGAGGGAGGGAGGGAGAGAGAGAGAGAGAGAGATATTAGGGCAAAATATCAAATTTTAAATTTCCACTTTAAACTCTTAACATTTGGGTAAATACAAGTAATCTAGGATTAACTATATTAGCAGTACTAAAAAGGGTAAGTAAATATTACAAAGAGTAACTTATTACTAAAAAGGAGACCATTTATAAGAGAAAATTCCTAAACTAAAAGATTTTTTAGGGTTCTCTTTTTTGTTATGTTAACTTTCTCTGCCAGGGCTATTTCCAACTTTATTAAATATTAATGATCCAGATTTTTTTTTACTTTTTCAATGTTTATTTAATAATAAATGAATTTAATTTTCCACACTGTATTATTTTATAAGATGGGCAATAAAGCCACTAGAATTAATTACCAAAGTAAGTTCTGCAATGTTTACTATTTCCTCAATCAAAAGAAGTGTGTGTGTGTGTGTGTGTAAGAGAGAGAGAGAATTGCATGTGCAGGAAAGAAAATCAAACACCAACTTAATTGTGGTCCTTCCAACATAATCTATAAAGTCTTCGACTGATAGAATGCAAAATTGTAGGAAGGTTTAGTACCATATATGATTTGTTTATAATCAAATATTTATGCTTTGATAAAATGGAGTTTAAGGGAATTTTATACCAAAGTGTTCTAAGCTGACAGATCCTCTTATACAGATAGTCCTCGCTTAGCGACAATTGAGACCATGTTGTGGTCGCTAAATAGAAAATCACATGAGCACAACTGAGCTTGCAACCTTATTTCTCCTTTGGTCATTAGGAGAAGCATGACATGACTAAGACTTAAAACTTAACTCTGCTTGTGGCAAGTCAGTTGCACCACACACAAAAGGTGAAGATGGGACAACGGCACGCTGCAATAATCATAAATGCAAAGATTGCTTGCAAAGTTATTTTTTAGTTATTTGGTCACTGCATGAGGCAGACAGTAATTTTAAAGGCTTTCAAGAGAACTCATACTTGCTATAAGAATTCTGTGTAACATGGGAAGAGATTTTTTCCTTTTAAATGATGTGGCTGTACACCTTGCTTTAAGTATTGCCTACTAACAATTAATTGATGTATTAATTTAATAAAACCACAAACATAATATTTAAAGTAACCTAACCCTGAAATTAAATATAGAACAGCAGGTGGAAAGCTCCTCTGTTTAATAATCTCTGTTTAATCATAAGCTGCATCATCTCTACAGTATATAAATGAAGTATCACTGCAACTGAGTTGTTGCAGAATAGAATTAGTGGGTTAAATTTGGCTTCTGTATAAAGGCAGCTTTACTTCTTCATGCCATAAAAATCAATAAGATTTAATGAATGGATCTGGAAGTACCGATGCTGCAACATGATCAATATTTCACACAGCTGGCTCAACCTAATGCTTAACAGGCAGCAGGCATTAAATAGTATGAAACAGGATGGAATTCCCTCCACTGTGTCCTATTTGCAAGATCAAAAGCCACTGGTGTCTTGATACGATGAAATTAAACTTTTTCTTCCATACCTTGATATGTCCACCAAAAGTATCATAACTGAAGAATCTGCAGTCTTTGCCAGTATAGCAGGAATCTTCCATCTTTCCTGTGATTATGATGTTTCTGGTAAGAATTCCAACTTCTGCCCTCATATCCACTCCATCAACGATTTCTCCCATATGCAAGAACTGAGGCATTTCTGGTTCAAAAGAGAACACAAATGAGAAAAGGGTGAAAATGACACACACCCTCCATTACTATCAATACATATATTTTTCATTTAGTACATGACAAAAAGTGGATTTTGTCTACATGAACTCTTGTTCTTTGGAAAAAAATTTTTTTTACCAGGCTTAGAATATTATTCATAATCTAGGTTTATAGGTCACTTGAGATATCTTATTTATATGTTAACATTCTTATGTCTATCTGTTTTTCTTTTCTGCTCTCCATCTTGCAGCTTACCATAGTGTAGTTGTGTTCAACATGATTGCTTTTGTAAAAAAGTTGTTCTTGACTAAATATCACATCATCTCTTAATGGCAGGCCCTAAATTCCAAGTTTTCCCCAGTTAGGAAAAATGATTATTTTCAATAACAATGAAACAAATGCTTTACTGACTGACACCTTATCTGAAGCATGAAGAACTTACAGTCTCATTCACCAGCTGATGAATGCAATGAGCAACAGGAATGCAAAGACTGTGGCATGCTATGACAAGACTACGCAAAATTAGAATCTCTTTGTTATTCATACTATTTGTGAATATACAGCTAAAAGGTTCTTCTGAGAATAAGAAAAATGTTTCCATAGTGGGAATGAAAGCAATGTTAAAGTTCTAATCCTTCGTATAGAAAATGATTGCTAGAAAGGAAAGAAAACTATGGGAATAGAAGTTCTACCAGGGAACCTGAGTGACTTCTTAAAATAATAGACTTGTTTTAAGTGATGTCCTAGAACAATAATATATAATACTGTGAAAAAGTTTTGGGCCACCATCTGCTTTGTTGACCATCAACAAATGACCATCCATAATTATTTTTTGGTCTTGAATGCCACATCTTGAATATCCAGTTTGTCTGTTGATTTCCCTTTGAGAGTGCCCTTGCTGATACAAAATGATTTTTTGTCTGCAAATTCTGTGATCTTTGGCATTTTAACTGGAATGATAGGACATAAAGTTGGTCTCATTAGCAAGCTTCCAATGAATTACAGGTAGCCCTCGAGTTACAATGACAACTGAGTCCAAAATTTATGTTGCTAAGTGAAACATTTGTTAAGTGAGTTTGCCCCATTTTACAATTTTTCTTCCCACATTTGTTAAGTGAATCATTGTATTTGTTAAGTTAGTAACACAGTTGTTAAGTGAATCTGGCTTCCCGTTGACGTCATTCTCACATGACCTCAGGACACTGCAACGGTCATAAATATGAGTCAGTTGCCAAGCATCTGAATTTTTAACATGTGACCATGGGGATGCTGCAATGGTTGTAAATGCGAAAAATGGTCGTAAGTCACTTTTTTTCAGTGCTGTTGTAACGGTCACTAAATGAACTCTTATAAGTCAAGGACTACCTGTACATTCACACAACATGTGTCTATACTGATGTAATGCTCAAGCATGTCTTACACAAACCTGGTGTAATAGACCTTTTTGCACAGTAGTCATTTTGGCAGGAATTCATAGGACACATACAAACGTTAGCAATCATAGTACTTAGGGTTCTGTTCCATTTAGGTTTACAGGAGGGGCTCCCCAACTCCCGGATCACAGAACTGGGCTGCACAGCTGGAGGTGACTAATAGGCGAGCAAGCAAAGCTTCATCTGTATTTGCAGCCGCTCCCCAGCACTAGCATCATCACCTCAGTTCCACCTCAGATGATCAGACATTAGATTCTGATAGGAAAACGAACCTTACTGTAAACTGCGTATGTGAAAGATCTAGGTTGTGTGCTTCTCATCTCCCTCCCCCAGTCTGTGGAAAAATTGTCTTCCATAAAACTGGTTCCTGGTGCCAAAAAAGCGGGGGACCGCTGGTTTACAGCAGGGGTCCCCAACCCCTGGTCCGTGGACCAGCACCGGGCCGTGGCATGCCAGCAACCTGTCTGCACAAACAAGCAAAGCTCCATCCACTGGATGCAGGCAGCACACAAAACCACGCACCCTCCGGTCTGCGGAAAAAGCTCTCTCCACGAAACCGGTCCCTGGTGCCCAAAAGGTTGGGGACCTCTGGTTTAAGCAGTCTGCAATTGTGTTATAAGTCACTACTTTGTCCTGGGTAGCAGACAGAGTGACTGAGAATAAGGAAAATGACGCTTTTAAAGGCACTTTAATGCTAAAGCAAGATTACAGCCAAGAACATTTTGATTAACCACTCAGATTCTTAGCTATTTTATTTCAATATTTCTCGGACTTGCTGATTGAGCAATTTCCTTAGATTTGCAATTGCCTGCAGAAATACAACACCAGAAGGCAGAGAATCTGCAAAAAGCTTAGCATCCAATATAAGACCAGGAGCACATGTAGATGCATGTGAAGGAGCACAGGGCTAATGACTGTAGATAAAGATACTTTACAGGTGCCAGCCTTGTCTTTGAGAAATTCTGCAAAGCAAAGGTTGTGTAATGGAAGAATTGTTTTCAACTTGAGAGTGATGTGAAATATGCATTCAAGGCAATAACGCATAATACATATGCATGGATTATTGATCTGAATTGATGAGAAATATTACAATCGTACAATTCTCCATCTAAAACTTTGAATAAAGACCATTCAAAACTTCATTATTTTATTGATGTTCCTGGTGGGTTAGATCCAGTGAAGTACATGAGAGTGGCCAAAGGTCACCTCACTTTGTTTCCCATCATAGCATTTCTATCCCTCTAATTATGTTATGTAAATCTACTGGACAGTCTAGACAGGGGTCTTCAAACTTGGCCCTTTTATGATTGTTTACTTCAACTCCCAGAATTCCTCAGACAGCGTGCCTGGCTGAGGAATTCTGGGAATTAAAGTCCACAAGTCATAAAAGGGCCAAGTTCGAAGACCCCTGGTCTAGACATAGAATGAGGGCTTGACTAGTGAAAGGGATTAAAATCAGCAGAGGTGCATTCTATGAGTTGATGCCATAAGGGAAAAAAATGCCAGCTAGCCCACATGCTTAACTGTAGACCAATCCATCATTCATGTCATCCTTGACTTACAACCGTACAGGGACCAGACCTTCTGTTGCTAAGCAATGTGGTCATTAAGTAGTTGCACCCAATTTTATGAACTTGTTTGGAGTAGTTGTTAAGGGAATCCAGCTTCTCCCACTGACTTGCTTATTGGAATTTCCCTGGGAAGATCACAAAGGTAATCGTGTGATGTGAGGACACTGCAACCACTGTACATACATGCTGGTTGCCCAATGCCTGAATTTTGATCACATGACTGAGGGAAAGTTACGACAGCGGTAAGTGTGAGGCCCGGTGTAAGCCATGTTTTTCAGTGCTGGTATAACTTTACAGAGTTGTTAAATGAATTGCTGTAAGTCGAGGACTACCAAAATTGCATAAGACAGCATTCTCAGAAAAAAATAGCTTTCAATATGCCTGCACCTACAAACCAACTAAAACATGAACAATCCAACTGAAAATGAGAATCTGATGAGGCACCGAAGATTTACTTTTTTCCAAATTCCATATGCTGTTGAAATGTGTGTTAAAAACTTAAACTATGCCCCAAACATTAGAATAGAATGCATACATATAATGCGTGCACACATACAAATGCTCACACACAGGTGCGCTCACAAATGAACACACCCACAGGCAATAGAACAAAGTGTCTTTATAGGTCAGAGAAGCTCTTTGGAATAATAGTAGATTATCAAAATACTTAAATATGTAATGAACATTCCAATTTACTTTTTATGAATTTATCTTCTATATTGGAAGCAAATATTTCTACATAAAAATGGCAGTTTCCTCATTACAATATACAATTGTCGTGTTTCCTTATAAACGGAAAATTCTCTTTGCACTGAGTAGACCTTTTGCTATGGAAAAATCATTTTTATTACTATTTTTGAACAAGACTAATGTCTTATTCAAAAGAAGCAACATGCTGTTTTTATCTTATTTTTGAATAAGACTAATGTGTTGAATCTTAGCAAATTCATAATATAGCAGACCTTTGGCTTTATTATGGCTCTTTCATTATGGCGGCTTCATTATGGCTTTTTTGGTAATAAATCATATATAGCAGAGGCCCCCAACCTTTTGGGCACCAGGGACCGTTTCCATGGAGAGAGGTTTTTCCATGGACCAGAGAGTGCGTGGTTTTGTGTGCTGCCTGCATCCTGCGGATAGGGCTTTGCTTGTTTGTGTGGACCGGTTGCTGGCATGCTGTGGCCCAGTACCAGTCCACAGACTGGGGGTTGGGGACTCCTGATATATAGAATATAATTTTTCCCCAGACACAAATCCTTCAAACCAGTTGATGTTAAGATCTAATTCAGAATTAATTAATACTAGCATGCAAAGTACAACAGTTACAAAAAAGAACATTTAATGCATAGAGGCTGTGATGGATGTTAACAGGTAAAGTGAAGTTGGTTTCTTGCACAAAAATCCAGCCTGACTGTACATGCCTGCGAAGTAGGAAGGTATGAAGCTCTTGACAGATTTTTGGAACACTGAAGGAAACTGGATATTAAATGAATAGAAAGCCGAGGAACTGCTTCCATATGGGAATAGTTTGCTTGCCTTTCCTCATTCATGTGAGAGAGCTAGCACAAGCTTTCTTCAGATGCTGAAGTCTGAGGACTAAGAGAAGCAAAGAATAAAATTTCACTAGTAAAAGGATGAGATCCGTATTTCAAGCAGAAGGGACAGCTCACTACAGCAACATAAAATTATCCCGAGAATATTTAGGATTCCCTTGAAATTAAAGGCATTGGGGAAACAGAAATTTCAATATCACTGATTCTTGCAATAATTAGGGCTATTCCTGTGTTATCTTCAGTCCCCTCTAATCTCTTCTTCACCACAGTAATAATCTGGCTGGGATGACATCATCTTTTCCTGCTTTCTTACATCCAGGCTCCACAACCTTAATAATACACATTCAATCCATTGCAAAATCACTTCTGAGGTGACATGTCCACCAGTTTCTAATTCTAATTCTTCTTGCGATTTTTAAGATAAATTAGAAATAAAGCAAGAAACGGTTCACTAAAAGTTAGCTCTTCTCTTAGAAGCTAAACTACTATTAAACCTTCAAATCATAATTAAAAATTAGATTTCACTAAATATTAATCATGAATTTTCAAAATAATTATAGAATCAGATGTTAACCATTTAATCATGCAAGTGCGATGGGCAGTATAGAAATTTGATAAATAAATGATTATATTCATATTCACCATTATTATAATTAAAGAATTCAAATTTACACTTACCCGATCTAGGCATTATAATTACTACTAGCATAACTCAACTTAAATGGATGCCCCTAATCTGAATACACCTTCAAATCATACATTTAAGATCATTTAACAGTTACTTTAAAACAGCCATGCTTTTTGCTAAGAACAATAATTATGAGGACCAGAATAAAAGAATAGAATAGAGCTGGAAGGGACTTTGGAGCTCTTCTAGTCCAGCCCCATGCTCAAGCAGGAGAACCTGTACCATTTCAGACAAGTGACTGTCCAGTCTCTTGTTAAAAGCGCCCATGATTTCTGGAGGCAAGCTGTTCCACTGGTTAACTGTCCTCACTGTCAGGAAGTTTCCCCTTAATTCCAGGTTGCTTCTCTCTTTGATCAGTTTCTAACCATTGTTTCTCATCCTTCCCTATGGTCCTTTGGAGAATAGTTTGACCTCCTCGTCTTTGTGGCAGCCCCTCAAATACTGAAATACTACTATCACGTCACCCCTATTTCTTCTTTTCTTTAGACTAGCCAAACCCAAGTCCTGCAGCTGTTCTTCGTGTTTTAGTTTCCAGGCCTTTGATCATCTTAGTTGCTCTTCTTTTCCAAGGTCTCAACATCTTTGTTGTAGTATGGTGACCAAAATTGGTTGCAGTATTCCAGGTATGGTCTTACTAGGGTTTTATAAAGTGGCACTAATACTTCGTGTGATCTTGATTCTATGCCCCAGGATTGTATTACCTTTTTTGGCTGCTGCTGCACACTGTTGGTCATAGTCAAGTGATCGTCCACTAGGACTCCAAGGTCCCTCTCACAGTTGCTCTTTTTGAGCCAGGTCTCACCTAATCTATACGTACCTTTGATTTTTCCTGTCTAAATGTAAAACTTTGCTTTTCTCCACATTAAAACTCTTTTTATTGGATAGAGCCTATTGTTCAAGTTTGTCAAGATCTTTTTGGATCATGAGCTTGCCTTCTAGGGTGTTGACTATTCCTGCCAGCTTGGTGTCATCTGCAAATATGATGAGTCCCCCTTCTATTCCCTCATCTAAGTCATTAATGAAGATATTGAAGAGTACTGGTCCTAAGACAGAGCCTTGTGGTATCCCACTGCTTACTTCTCTCCATGTGTATGTAGTACCATTGTGGACTACTCGCTGAGTACGATTTGTCAACCAGCGACAGATCCATCTGATGGTGTTGTTGTCTATCCCACTTATATATGATTTTGAGGGAGTGGGCAGATCTCCACTATTTTCCAACCTCTGCAACATTTCACAAAATTCATAGAAAATTGTTTATTTTGTTTTGCATGTTTTTTCTCTACCAGAATATTATATTTCTTAATATCTTAGAAGTATTAGGCTGTGAAGAACACACCTGTCTTTCTGAGTAAAAATTTGCATCAAATTCTGGTTAGCCAGCTTTAGATATAGTTATAGGCGGTGTTAGAAATCCAAGATAAGAGAAGGGCAAAGAGTGGGGGGGGGGAAATGACCCCAATCTCTTAGTGAAGAAACCTGTATTAAAGTTTTACTGCTTGATGTGAGAGTGAATTATCATAATATCATTGTTGTCCAACATGAGAAGTCATTTATCTCTATAGCAGGCATAAGACAAACACTACATAAAGAAACAATGGTATGCTAAATACTTCAATGCTTAAGACAGCCACCCGAAATAAGGAAAATGCATGGGAGGCAGGAACAATAAAAAGGGAAAGTTTTATTTACAGATAACAAAAGGGGCGTTGTCTAACCTGAATGCTTTTTCTCAGCATGAGGATGGATAATCCACAGATGGGACATATCAAAGCTTGTTCTGTCCGTATGGGGGGGGGGAAATAGTCAGGGCATGTGTCCCTCCGGACGACACCACTCGTTGTAACACCCTCCGGCCAAAAGAGGCGTCTGTAGAGGCAAATTTATCAATTTTGTAATGTCTTATAAACGGGGAGAGTGACGACCAAGTCGCCGCCCGACAAATCTCATCAATGAGTGCTTGAGTCGCCCAAGCCGCTGAAGTTGCTGCACTGCGGGTGGAATGGTTAGTGATGGATAAGGACTGGGATTGATAAGCCGTGGCGATACAGGCCTTGATCCACCTGACAATGGTGGATGACAAGACCTTCTGCCCCATGGAAGAGGGCTGGAAAGAAATGAGAAGCGCTTCTGATTTGCAGAAGGCAGAAGTCCGCTTGATGTACTGTCTTAATGCCCTGCGTACATCCAAGGTGTGCCATGGCGCTCCAGGTCGCGAGATGGTCGAGGGCAAAAGCTTGGTAATATAAGTTCTTGTGATCTATGGAATAAGGTGTTTACCTTAGGAATGAACGATGGGTCCAATCTTAGGATCACACAATCCTTACGAAAGACACATAGATTCTCCATGACAGAGAGTGCTGCCAGTTCGGAAATACGCCTGGCTGATGTCACTGCTATAAGAAAGGCCACCTTCATGGACAAGAGTTTCAAATCACAAGTCTTAAGGGGCTCGAATGGTGTCGCGGTAAGAGCTTGTAATACACAAGAAAGATCCCACGAGGGGTATCTATGGGACCGTGGGTGGTTTTGAGTTGACCGCTCCCTTGATGAAGGAGCGGATCATCAGGTGATGGGCCAGAGAAGAAGAACCGTCACATGACAGCACCATAGCCAGGGCTGCTACTTGCCTTTGTCAAGTCCATCCAGCAAATATTCTAAAATTCTAGGGATAGTGATGGATGAAATATCAATTTGGTTCCTGGTACACCAGGTGGAAAAGTTCTTCCAAGTGGAGTCATAAATTCTGTTGGTAGATGGGCATCTCGAAGCCTAGATCATGTTGATCACCCTCATTGGGTAGGACTCTTGAGGTAGACGCTGCCGCTCAAATGCCAGGCAGTTAGCTGGAGCCATTGCGGGTCCGGATGTTGAAGTGCACCCTGACTGAGCGCAATGCGATCCGAAGGGATCCTTCACGGAGTCAAGGTGGAAAGACTCATGAGGTCGGCAAACCACGGATGCCTTGGCCAGTGCAGAGCAATTAGTATGATCTCTGCTCTCTCCTGTAACAGTTTGCGTATGACCGCTGGCATTAGAGGGAGTGGAGGAAATGTGTAAAATAGATCCCTGGGCCATGGGCTGCATAGGGCGTCCACTCTCTCTGCCCCCGGAGATGGAAAATGGGAGAAGAACCTTGGGAGTTGTGAATTCGCCAGAGATGCGAACAGATCCGGTGTCGGGTAGCCGAACCTCTTCGCTATCTCTGTGAATAGCTCTGGACGCAGGTGCCACTCGGAGTGACCACCATTGCTCTGCTCAAGGCATCTGCCTGCTTGTTTGTCTCTCCCGAGATGTGTTCGGTCCTGAGGGAGGAGAGGTTGGTCTCTGCCCAGAAGCAAAGCAGTCGGGCCTTGGTCATGAGTGACTCGGATCGTGTGCCCCCCTGCCGGTTCACATGGGCTTTGGCCGCTATGTTGTCTGTGAGGACTAGAACATGCTGACCCCTCACCCTGTGGCTGAAATGCTGTAATGCTATGTGTATGGCTCTGAGCTCCAACCAGTTTATGTTGTGCTTCAGATCCCGTCGGGACCACCATCCCTGAACCCACTGGGATTGGAGATGAGCCCCCCATCCGAAGAGGCTGGCATCAGTTGTGAGGGTGAGTTGAGTCGGTTCCTTGAAACTGGAACCTCTGGCTACCGATTGGGAGGACCACCAGCGGAGCGACTTCAATATTTGAGGTGGGACCTTTACTTTTCTGTTGGAAAATCTGAGTTTCCACCAATGAAAGGGGAGAAGGAACCACTGTAGGGCCCTGGAGTGGAATCTGGCACATGGCACTATGGAAATGCACGAGATCATCTTCCCTAAGAGTTGGGAGAGGGTGACTAGAGGAACAACATGGACGTGTTGGACCTGATGCATCAGGGTCCAGATACTGATCTGGCAGTCCGGTGACAAGTAGACCATGCACTGTTCCGTATCTATGACCGCCCCCAAATGGAGACGAGTGGATGGAATTAACTCTTTAGGAAGTTTACCAAGAAACCGTGGTTTTGAAGAACATCAATGGTGAGTACTACGTCTGACCTTGCCGTCTGAACTGACCTGGACTGTATAAGAATGTCGTCCAGGTAGGACTGGATCTGTATTGGAACCAGTCTCAGGTGGGCAGCCAGAACCGTCAGGATCTTCATAAACACCCTCGGAGCGGATGACAGGCCAAATGGAAGAGCTCTGTATTGATAATGACAGGACTTGTAACAGAATCTGAGAAATCTGCAATGATTGAGAAGTATTGGAACATGTAGGTACGCTTCCGTGAGGTCGATAGACGTCAGGAACTTGCCCTTTCTGATGCTTACTAGAATAGATTGTAGAGTCTGCATCTTGAATTTTTTATAAATTAGGTAGGTATTTAGTCTTTTTAGATCAAGAATGGCTCTCCATCCTCCCGAGGATGGAGCAGAAGCCTTTCCCTATCTGTTCGGCTGGGACTGGTTCCACGGCCTTTATCTCCAAGAGGTGATTTATGACCTCGTTCATGAGGCTTTTCTTGGTTGGGTTCAGGGGGGTTTGGCACGGTCTGAACCAATCTGGTGGTCTGGATAGGAATTCCAGCGATAGGCCATTCTCTATGGTGGATAGAACCCAAACGTCTGTGGTTGTGGCTTCCCAGTTGTGAATAAAGAGGGAAAGCCTGCCACCAATGGGGGGGGGTCCATCCCTGGAGTCACTTATTCCTCCTAAAGGGATGGCCCCCGGCACCTCAAAAGGGCTGTTTGGACTGAAATTGCTGCCTGGGTTTGGATCCAAATCGGTCCGATTGGCGATCGGCCCCAGGAGGGAAGGATCGGGGTTGTTGGGACCACTCTGTCCCCGAAGTGCTGCGGAATGACTGTTTATGATAATATGGGCTAGTTTTCTTGTCCGCCCGCCTGGTCTGGTGGACTAACACCTTCTTCTTGTCCTGGTTCTCCACCAAGCAGGGATCGAGAGCTTCCCCAAACAAATGACTGCCAGTGTTAAGATGCTGTGGCTAGACGCCACTTGGACTTTAAGTCCGCCTGCCAGTTTCAGCCAGAGCAGCCAGTGAGTTGATACATTAGCGGCAATTGCCCTGGCCGAAAATCTGGCTGTGGGAAGTGTGGCATCAGCCATGTATTCTGCCGTCGCAAGCAACTTACCCAAAGTTTGGTGAGCCCGTACCTGTTCCTGGGGAATCATGGCCTGAAGCTCTTGAAGCCAAATGATGGAGGTCCTGGAAAAGAAAGATGCTGAAGTGGAAGCCTTCACTGCCCAGCCGGATGCTTGATGAGACCTGCACAAAGAAAATTCTGATTTTCTTTCCTCTGGTCTCAAGGCTTCCACCATATCGCCTGGTATAGTGGAGGGGGAAAAGATAGGAGTTAAGGATGTGTCCACCGCCGGGACCTCTAGCAAATCTGACAGCAAAGGAGCAACATTGAAAAGTTTTTTATCAGTGACCCCTGGGGCAGGGGGAGCATTGAAGCTAGCCCATTGTTTCTTTATGGTATTAAGGAAGAAGGGAGGGCACGGAATGTGTTTTTGGGTCACAGTCGGTTCGGAGAATAGAGGGTCTGGAGCTTGACTGGTGGAAGGGATGGGTTGTGGTTCTTGGTTGGGTGCAATCTTGGCAGCTGTGGTGGCTTTAGATAGAAGGGATCTGAATAATGTGGGATCAAACAATCCCATGAAGGGAGAGGGTTCCTCTGACAAAGGTGGGTCCCGTGTTTCCTCAGCATCCAAATATGACTCTCTGTCTTGAGATGAATGATCAGAGGCAATGGAGTAGGCATATTCCGGGGGCTTGGAGTGGAAATGAGTGGAGGATGAAGGCTTGGGTATCTGCAATGAAGCAATGCTCTGTGCTAACACCTGAGTGAGCATTGATTGGAGCTGTTCTGGCCATACTGCTTGAGGAACATCGGGACAGAGACCAGCAGCAATGGGTGTGAATGTAGCTGAAGGCCCTGGTTGAGTACTGGGCAAAAGGGCTACCCAATTGCTGTTTGGATCTGGAACCACAGGAATAATGGGCTTCTGCCCGGTCTCTATGTCCGGGGATAATGGTCTGTGGCCTTGAATTGACATTGCTAGTTGAGGACCGAAGAGGGAGCCCTCTGATGTAGCCGTGGAAGGAAGGGGAATTTCCCTTGGAATTTCCTTTTGGGCCTTTGAAAATTGTCTCTCTAGAGCCAGGTGTCTCCTTGTGGCCTCCTTTTCGGCCGCTTTGGATGGGGCTTTGCTAGATAACGCTTTGGCCTTAGCTTTCAGCTTCCCTGCCGCCTCCAATTTGGAGGATTTGCACATCTTTTTACTTGGAGGGCTGGTAGTAGACAAGGCAATCTGGGGTTGTTTATCTTCAGCCATTTTGCTGGAGATCCTTCAGTACAGGACTGAGAATGGACCTCAATGGGAATAGGAGCTGAGGCCTGGACTGTTAACTGTTGAAAACTGGTAAAACCAGTGTAAGCTCCTGATAATTCTACTGTGAATCACAGTGTATTATGAGAGGCAAAATGTCCATTGGAATAGGAATATATTGGGCTGGATCACCTTGATGCAATTAAAGGCATGAGATGCAAGGCAAGGATTGCAATTGGAAGAAGGGTTTGAACTTCCAAATCGCCGAAAAAATTGCCAAAGGCAATGTTAAACCAATGTGGCTGGGTATTTATGGGCCTGAGTGCTCTGGAAGGTAAAACTGAGGATAAATAAAAATGGTGCGAAAAAAAACGCTATTTAAAATGGTGGCCGTCAACGTCTGAGGCGATAACAAGGCTTCCTTAAGGCACTCTAAATAGCCAATTTGCAGTTTGGTAAGCCCCCTACCAAAAGTCAGGTGTTTATCCTGAATATCTCTCTCCCTCTCTGCTATAAAAGCAGGCCAAAAGAAAAAACCTTTTGGATGGCTTCTATCAATGAAAGCGGCCGTTTGCAGCTCCCAAAATGGCGGCTGCTACCCGCGTGGTGGGCCGGGGAATCTGAAAATCTTTGGACTGAAGCCCAGCTGATAATCGGGCAATTTAGGGGCTCCACGGAGTCCGCTGATTAGCTGAGTCGATCGGCGGAGCCACGGCTCGGCTGCGCTGTCCTAAACTGCCGTTTGAGCTTAGGTAGCTCAGAAAGGCAGGGGGAGAGAAGAAAGAGGCAGATCTAAAATCGTAAGGGGAAGGAAAGAAACAGACTGGAGAAAACTAAAGCTTCTCAAGGAAAACGAAGGATAATTCACAGATAATATAACCTGTTGCCACTGAAAGGGAACCAACACGTCCTGCTGGGTATCAGACTAAGTCGGAACTGGGTCAGCATAGACCAGCGGGAGGCGTGGCAAACTCTCAGACTTAGTCTATTGGGTAGAAAGGACAACAGGAAACCCATCTGTGGATTATCCATCCTCATGCTGGAGAAAATAATAGACATTTTTGCATTGGCATTGATCCAATTTTAGTTGAACAGACTCATCATTTGGACTATAAAAACGTGTATGTGGATGCAAAAGTTTAATCAACTCAATGTCATAGTTCTGACAGATGAAACTCTTCAAAATAACTTCGAGGCATTGTTTACTTTAAAGAATCTTTTATTCGAGAAACAAAGTATCAGCACTACATAGTTAAAGCCAAAAACTGAATTCCCCTCCCCTGGGCACAAAGTAGCAAAGCACAATTCCCTCCTCCAATTAACAGTCATAAATCACAGTCCCCAATTAGCTTGAAGTGCGGCCTTTCTCCCCAGTTCTCCAGCCCTGGGCACAATAACCTTGGATTCCCATGGCTGAGTTATTATTGTTATGGTTAAACTGGACTCTCATCCACATCCCCCCTCCCAGCATCAACTAACTCTAAAAAAGAAAGAGAAAAGATGGCTACATTCCCATCTGTTGTCAAAGCAAGAACATCCGATGTTAGCAGCATTGACATCCAGAGCAAATCAAATTCATTTCACACCTTACGTGCAAATAAATTTAAAGCAGTCTTTCCTTTCATAAGCATTGTGCCTACAGAATCAATGCCACACATGCCACATCAGAGTCAATTGAGGATTTTAGACAGTGGTGGATATTAAGCACCTTGAAAAATATTCTCAAAACAAAAAGTCAAATAGCAGAACCATACGTTATGAAAAAATACAAAGCTTACTAGATACATTCATTTTTACTTCTCAGCTCTTACCTTTCACTTTGACTTGGTATTTGTTGCATTCTGGGCAAGGAAGGAGTGTAAATTCCTCTGTTTGATACATAGAGTAATCAGTGCTTGCTACAACAATCTGGTCTCCAGGCTCCCAACTGCTAACATCTTCTGACAAATCCATTATCACTCCATGCACAGCTTTAACCTGAAAACCCCATTTTGGTACACCTTGGAGCAAAAAATTAATAATTTTCTTGGTTCAATTATTTTTTTTAAAAAAGTGACCACCTTTGCAAATGCTCAAACTATATTATATCAAAACAATTTAATGTACATGCAAATCAAATAGCAAGACCAAAGGTTGCACAGAGCTAGAGTTGAAGTTGTTAAGTACTTTTTTCTTCTGTAACTCCCTATGATTTTTCACCCTTCTCCTTGCTACACTGCTATGTGCATAACTTTGAATGCCAAGTCAACATTATGGAGAAGTCAGAAAAGCTCTCCAACAGTCTTTCCAATTTGAGGTTCCCAAGATATATGGATTTCAAGTCCAACATTCTCAGCAGTATCCTAGATAAATCTTCTCCCTTCCTTGTACCATGCCATTTAAATTAAGGCCTGGTTCTATGGGCAGAGCTGAAGTTTCCTTTTACCTAATGCTAAGGGGCTACCTCACTCAGACTGGGGAGAAGCAATAAAGCATGGAGGAAAGAATTAGTCAGTCCATCAGGTGTCATTACTACTTAACCCATTTCTGTCTCAGCAAACACAGAAAATGATTGCTTAGATGAAAAAACAAGGCTGCATTGGCAGAATACTCCGAAATTCATATTATTTTTATTTCACAATATAATCTGCCAGAACTGTATGTAATATTGAGTGGCATGGTGGCTTAGTGGTGAAGACACTCGCGTCCCACTCGGAAGGTTACAAGTTCAATCCTAGGTAGCAGCAGATGTTTCTCTCCTAGGGTGCAAAGAAACTATTTGCTGTGAACTCCTTGTGGCATTAGGAAGGACATCTGACCAGTAAGCGCTCAGCTCTATCCAACTGCTCAACTCTACCCCGAATTAAGGGATTACAGCAGACATATCAAACACAAGGCCCAGGGGCCGTATGCGGCCCGCAAAATGGTTTCATGTGGCCCACGAAGCCATCCTGGAAACAGTGAGAGAACGGCCCCCACTGCCTTGACCCTGGCTCAGGCCGGCGGGAGCCAATGTACAATTTTGTGGTGGCCATCTATGCTGAAATGCATTCAGTCTTAGCTCCACAAGGCCGTCCAGAAACAGCGAGGAACCAGCCCCTGCTGCGTTGGCTCTGCCCCCTGGGTGTATGCTGGGGAAGTGTCACCCTTTGTGAGGAATGAAGAAATGCACCATGCTTTGGCACTTGCCCCAGTCTCACCCCTTTCTGCCAGAGACCCTCAGATCTGTCCCACTCCTACCCAGGCTCCCACAGGCACCCTTGACGTGAACGATGTAGAGCTGCCCATGCCCACCCAGTAGGCCACACCCACTCCATCCACACCCACCCAGTAGGCTGCACCCACCTTGGCCACACCCACCCAGCCACCCAAGGGCAACCGCAATGCTGCTGCGGCCCTCAATGAAATTTGAGTTTGACACCCCTGGATTACAGGGAGTGCTGTATGTAATATGACTGAATGCACATCAGAATGTAACTGGAATACCTGATATTCATTAATATAGTCAAAGCATTTGAATTTAAAATCTAGATTGCTACTGGCTATGAGCTTTCCAATTTTGCCTATCTGTAACAGACAAGAATCTAAGAACCTATTTTTTCTTTCATGCTTGATATATCTCAATAAAGCTCATTTCTAATTTAAGAATATTTAATAAATTATTATGGTTTAAGTGTATTGATTAAAGAGCTACCAAAGCCATGATTTATTTTTCCTATTTAAAAGTAAGAAGGTAGCATATGGCCATATGGAAAAAAACATTTTAATTAATTTCTATTCCTTTTTAAGATAAAAAAAAGATTTTATATGATAGCTACAAGTTAACAGTTCTTCCACAAATTTAAAAACGTTGACGTTTTGTAAAAAAAAAATGCCTCCTCAAAAAAAACAAAAAACAAACAAACAAAAAACCTGAACAGCAAAGCAATACTGGGTTTTCTTGCCAGTAGACTTTTATATTTATCCCCACATTCCATATTTCATGTGCTTCTTAAAACAAAGACATAAAATAGCTATATAAACTTTAGATTTTTCTTTTTTTACTTCTGGTCTCCAGATTACAGCTTCTTATGATCAACACAAGGTACATAGCAATAAGAGGTATTCAAAATATAGCAAAGCTAGCTGCACAAGATAACCAAAATATTTTTTTGTTATCTGGTTTTCTAAAAGAAAAAGAATAAAAATAGCATATTCCTACCAGCAATCCATTCACTGAAAGCCCTCACAATAAATTTCTGGCCATCCACTGTGAAAAATTCTTTCTCTGCAAGAGCCTGACCTCCAGTATTGTGGTTTTCATAGTCTCTCACAGATTCATTACAAGATGAATTTCCGTCACCAATTACACTTACTAAAGCCCAGGCTTGCCTGTAAAAAGAGAGCACAGCTTTAATACTTATCCTAAACAGGGTTCCTTTAAAAAACAACAATAATGCATGCAAAAATATCAGTATAAAAAAATCCCTCATTAATTTTCCAAATAAAAATACTTCTTCATTTCGATGCATTAAGAAATACTTTCTAGTTGTTCAATTTCATTTATCAGAAGTAGCTTTCCCCAGCTTAGTGTGCTTCCGTTTTTATTATGGTCATATGACTACCAACCAGTCATAAACACTTGACATATTGTCTGGGGCATAATGGTAATTGTAATATTCTCATTTTGACAAATATCAGATAGTCACATGGCTGGAGAAGCTTGTTTTGATGTAGTCAAGTATTAATTCCCGAGAAAGGACTGTAGAAGTCTTTTGAATTTAAGTCTTCACATTCCTAAGCTCACATGCAAACCAAAAGAGATAAAAGCTTAAGTTCAAAAAAACAAGCTACAGGTGCTTACAGAGAAATACTAGATTTCAAATAATTTCACAATTTGGAAGTTGGCACTTTCCACTTACTCTAACTTAAAACCCACTACTGTATATGTGAATCTTCTATGATAATAAAACAAAGTTAGTAAAAGACCAAAGGGTATCATTTTTCTAAAAAAAAAAAATACCACTGTTTTATTGGTTTAGTCTTTCTAAAATATTGTAAAAGATTGATGGAGGCAGTATGTGTCAAGGAAGTTTTTAGTATGGAGATAAGCATTGTGCATGCTTGTTTACCCAAAAGGAAGACAACTTTGAACTGAAGATACTTCCTCAAACAGGGAGATTATATAAGAACAAAATTATAAATACCCCCAAATATCCTATCCATTTCCTGGGGTGGGGTGCGGGGGAGAGAGAGGAAATGAATCAGTCTGTGTCAGCTGGTGTGAAGGCTTCATTGTGGATACCCTATAAATTACTTCTTCAAGCTAGAAAGTAAACCAAGATCAACCTCTCTTACTCCTCCCTATCTCCTGAAAATCTATAAATTCTTGACATGAAGTTTTGGTCTTTACAGCTACTCCTGGTTTCTATATTGGGTCTACTTTAAGACACCTTTGATTTCATAAGACCAGAACGGAAGAGATTCCATTTTCTTTCCACCATACCTTTCCCCCCCCTTCATTGTGTGCTTACAGGTATTAACATTTCTAGCAAATGATTTCACTTACAATATCTAGAGCTGTTGGGGAAGGAATTGTTTTCATTTAAAAAAAAAAGTCCTTAAAATTGTTTGGCAAACATGCCATCTAATTAACTTAAAAAAAAAAACCTGTTTTAGTCTTAAACACAAGAGGAAAAGAATCCTACTACTATAACTTTGGTTCTGTAAATACAAGAGATGAGCAATTTTAGGACAGAAATGATAGAATAATATTTCAGGGATTTAATTAAGAAATAGGATGAATTATAAAATATTATTTTACAATGATGAATAACTTTTAGAAATGTAGTTGATGTTTGTTTAAGTCCATTACAATTCCTATTTTGCTGAAGATACAATTTTCAAATGCAACAGTAAGATGTATTTCTGTTTCCATCAAACCATTTTTTTAAAAATAGGGAAAAAACAAGTTTCTATTTACATATAACTATTTCTCTTGTTAATATTGGATCTAGAATTTGGTACCTCAGTTTCTATACTCTTGGCTAAATTTTATGGTTGCTTAGAAGAGACCACGGTCAGAATATACAATAACTTTGTGTTATTATGATGTTAAAATTTCCCACAGTTTTAAGTTACTGCCTTTTTCTCTTGAACTAAAAAAAATTCCCCAAGAGATGCTTGATTTGTAGCTTATCAAGCTACAGCTATTTCAGGCCTCTTTAAAGCAAAAATGAAACCTCATTTTCCAAGACCCTCAACTCCAGGTCAAAGTCAAGATGATGACAGGCAGCAGATTGATGCAAAGAGGAATAACAATATGATTTAATCTGTTTTGACAACATGGAACTAAAAAGGAAAGAATATTCAGTTGAGCCAAAGGATTTAAAAAACCACAGATTGCATTTGTGGATGGAATTCAGTCTAATTTTAATAAACTCTAGCACAATAAAATTTCCTTCTCCCACTTCTCAAAATCTGCTCTGAAAAGTGGAATTTTCTGATTCTAATTTTGAGGACATAGCTAATTTTGAGGATAGAATAAATACATTTTTACAGTTTCAATTTCTAGAGGAGGATTAATGAAACTGCTCTCATTGTCAGAAATATGCCACTGGTACTCTAATAAATTTAATACACTGAACATGATGGTTTTTATGATCAAATCCTAATTAGTTCAGGGAATTTTCATGAGTCATTTGCAAACTGAGCAGCCTATAAGCCAAATAAAATAAGTTAAAACACATCACCCAGATTGTTTCTATTTGTTTTAGGGCTATCTCAAATTGAGTGTTTCAAAGCATTAGTAAAGCACAAAAATTGGTTAAGTAACAATATGCAAAATAGTTCTTTGCATGTTACCAAAATAACTTCGCAATTTGCACATCATCATTATGGAATTACATGAGTTAGAAAACCATGTTTTGGGGCCCGATTTATGATTTATTTGTTCTAAACAGACTGTGTTTGCTTGACTGTTTCAGCTATGGCCTGATATAGATTCTTAAGATGTCCTGAAAACACATTTGAATTTGCAATTTTCTTCCTCCTTCTTTATCTTTTCTCTGCTTGCTTGCTTGCTTGCTTGCTTCCTTCCTTCCTTCCTTCCTTCCTTCCTTCCTTCCTTCCTACTCTCTCTCTCTCTCTCAGACACACACACACACACACACACACACACACACACACACACACACATCCCCCCTTTTTGTGTTGGCAGTGCACAGGTTTGATTAAGATACAGAGAGTCTCATAATCAATTCACAGCTATTTTTAATAATGGAATGTAAGCATTTTTTTCTGGGTATAGCACATAATCCTAACATGTTTCTCTCTGGGATTAGGCATTATTATTATTAATTTATCTTTAAACAGTTAGTAGGAAAGGCTGCTTAAGTAATCATTAAACTCATTCCACTTAACAGATGGCTCATCTCTACAGCTCAACAAATCCCACAGCAGTCAGAACTAATAATGTTGCTATGAAGTAATTCCTCCAGTGAGGAATGTATCAAACACAATAATCCCCCACAAATCAATCAGAAATAACAACTGCTTGAAGATATTCAGTCACTTGTACAATCATTATAATTACAATTCAATTATTTCTATTGATTTATAAACCACACATTTTAACAGCTTTCCCTAGTGTTGGGAAGTGTAGATTTCAATTCTCAGAATCCCCTAATTCAAGGGTCCCCAACCCCTGATCCATGGACCGACAGCAGTCCATGGCATGCCAGAAACCGGTCCATGCAAACAAACTATGCCCCCTTCGGTCCACGGAAAAACCTCTCTCCATGGAACCAGTCCCTGGTGCTCAAAAGGTTGGGGGCCTCTGCCCTAATTAATATAATCATTGCTGAGAAATTTTGGAATTATAGTCAATGTACAGTATCTGATTTGGGAAAGATTATTTTAATTGCCATTCTATTTTACTGAAAGCAACAGTTTACTAAAGGTAGCCCTCAACTTACAAACAGTTCATTTAGTGACCGTGCAAAGTTATAGCAGCACTGAAAAAAGTGACTTATGACTGTTTTTCGTATTTATTACCATTGCAGCATCTCCATGGTCACGTGATCAAAATTCAGGCTCTTGGCAATTGACTCACATTTATGACTGTTGCAGTTGCTGGAGTCATGTGATCACCTTTTGTGACCTTCTGATAAGCAAAGTCAATGGGGAAAGCCAGATTCAGTTAACAACTGTGTCACTAACTTAACAACTGCAGTGATTCAGTTAACAACTGTGGCAAGAAAGCTTGTAAAATAGGGCAAAATTCATTTAATTGTCTTGGTTAGCAACAGAAGTTTTGGGCTCAATTGTGTCGAGGACTACCTGTATAGCACAGTGAAATTTTTGAAGAAATCCACTGTAAGACAATATTAGGACCAATCAAACTGTGAAAAGAAAGCTATGTGCTTTGTGAACATCACAATACTTGATCAAAGCAAAATTGTACATAATTTGCAAAGGGGAGAGAGAAAAGAGAGAGATGATTGAAGATTTAAAGAATCAGCATTTGCTCAGTTTATTCCAATGCTTAAGATTTTTGGACTAATCAGCAATTTTACTTTCAATTTGAAGGACAAAAGGAGTTAGTAATACCAGTTTATACTCTTATGCAAAACATACTGGTTCTTAGATAGGCAAGATAAATGGCAGCCTTGAAAATTTAGGCATGCAATTCAAACTGGTGCAATTGGACATCAAGCTTTTACAGGGCTCTAACTACATCCTTACAACCCTACATGCTAAACTCTTAACTTTTCCTCTGCAAGGATCAAACGGTTTACACAAGAAATGCATCCAAAGATGGAGCCACACTAAAATCAAGCAGCAATATCTATTCCTGAAATACCAGGTTTCCTAGATGCTAAGAAAAATTACCCAAAAGTTTGGTAAAGAACACCACAGCTTTTGAAAGAAACTTTATGGTTTTAGGCATTTTTGTCAAAGGCTGGTTGGTTCCCCTCCCCACTTTTAAAAAAATTACAAATAGGTTAAAGCTGCTCTCTTTTCCTGCGCAGTTATTTTACTGTGTGTTTGTGTGTGGTGTATAGGTTGTTGTTTGATGCATTAACAAATATTAAGGAACAGTTTATTATCATAACATGTACAAAATATTCAAGCTGGACATTCTTCCATATAGCTCTGGGCTGCATCCTTAACTACAGCATCTTATGATGTTCATCAACCTTCCAGAACAGAGGGGGGCATCATGGGGATGTGGGGAGGAAGGAAATCCCTTCTGCTCCATCTCCCTGCTGCTGACAGACAGAAGCTGTATCTATGACCTGTGACATTCAAACCAAGCTTTTCTGATGATTTTTATCTTCTTTTAAGGACTACAGAAGATAAATGTAGTCATGGCATAACATGTTATTTCACTGATGCTTGATTCTCATTCTTTTATCTTCTTAGAAACCCTTTTAATAGGTCTTTATCCTCTTTTAGAATATTAAGGAAATTAGTGTAAGAGGTACTCTTATTCTACATTTCATTAAAAGAATAATTTCAAAATCAGGCCGATGTCTTTAAGTGATTTCTCAGAATAGATATACCCGAGTAGGCAATAAATACATATTTAGATTGTATAAATATGTTTAAATGCCACTCTTAACAAATCCATCTGTGCATGCCTCCTTTAGATGTACATGTAGAGTCATTAATTTCCCAATTGTCAAAGCCAAAACATCTGGTTGCCTTGTGCATTATGAAGGGCAGAACTGACTTTCACACTGCTGGCTATTAAAATGTATAATCAAATCATACAGATTATAAAACAGTTTGCAATAAAAATAAAATAGAAGGGTAAGAGTCTGTTTTCTTTGCCTACTGCCAGAGTAGGCTAATACATGTAACTGAAAATATTGTGGATTAAATCTAGGCATTAACCTAACTAAAATTTTCTTATCCTATCCTCCTATTTTGAGTAACCCTGAAAGTGTTTTCTTGAATTTTAGAGACAACGTTGAGCAGACTAGTTAAACTGCAAGTACAAAATAGGAAGGGAAATATTGAATAAAATTGGGCAACAATATATTTGGCTCTATAGAGGATGCCCTGCCCACTATCCTGCAATATCCTTCCCCTTTAGGTCCCAAGTCTTCAATCATTTCTACCCAGCAAGGCCTCTTATCTTTCAAAGAACATTTTTATTGCCAATCAGGGGAGAAGTCCTGGATATCTGAATGTGTCCTGGAAATCTATTTTTATACCAAATGATCAATACTGCCTAATAATGGGTATGCATTCAATTTTTCAGAAGAAACCAACATGGAGATATTTCTGCTTAACCATTTCTCAACAATCAGCATTAATACTTAATGCGAAATGCAGTAACATTAAATGTGAGGGGGGAGACTGGGGTGTGAATTTGAACAGAAAATAAACAGCATTTGTTTAAATATATACTGTGCAATTGGGTTTGGAACATGGAATTGCTTTATGTATTTTTCATGCCATAATCAATTGGCCTGGGGTGGAGGTAGGAAATATATAATTTTTTCCTTAGATGCGGAGCAGGAAAGTTAAGTTGTCTGACGCTGTTTTTAGAGGGTATACATTTATTTTTGTTGCTTTTGCTCACTTCAACCAGGTATTATTTACTCAGAATTTAATGGCAAGTGGCTAGCCATGTGCATCAAAAAATAAATTTATCACTTAGGTTGGAGTTAGGGGTAGTTTAATGTCTTTTGTAAGGATTATCAGAATTGTGAAGTGTTGATAATTGTTATGAAATTTCCTGATGCGGCTCTGCAAATCATACTCAACAGAAATGTGTTTAGTCTTTATATTTATGCATTAAAATAAGCTGAGGTCAGATCCCAACTAATATAAGGACCACCTTTAAAAGAATTGGTTAACCAAGAGATTTTTTGCAAAAGCATTTTTTTACCTATAACTCAATCCTTTAACGAGCTTACTTCCCAGAAGATCCTGAATGATTCTTTTGGTTTCCTCTAGTAGATTTTTAGCAGCTGAGTCTGCTACAGCAATAGCAACAATGCGACCAAAATGTTGAGTCTTTAGAAAATCCTCAAGTCTTTTGCTGTCATTGTGAGATTCGTGAGTATCAAACCTCTCCGTTTCCAAAACCTCTGCAGTGTCTTGGTCAATCACTCTCACATGCAGAGCTCGGAAAAACTCATTTTCAAATGTGTAGGATCCAGAGGCCAGCCCTGAAGAATACAGAGTCTTTGACAGAGAAGTCCATGATAATTTCTGAGAGCCATGCAATTCCAGTGTTCCACCAGGGCCCACGCCCACAAATTTTTCACCAAATGTTGGCACATAATCACCTTCGTTTAATTTGCCGTATAAGATTATAGTTGCTTTGGACTTATAGCGACATTTTTCTGCTCCAATATGAAGCATTCCACCATCCTTTATCAGGATAAAACGTGTTTTCAGGGTAATATATTTAGATCCATTTTCATCATCCCCAAAGACAAGTAATCCTGTAGGAAATAATATCGTTAGGTAAGCAATTCTTAAATATGAAACAACAACATATATATTGCTTTACGTGAGGACTGCAAATCACTGGGTACTCTCTGACTAGCACTACACAGATAACCTTTAGAGTAGAGATCCCAGGTTGCATAAAATACCATGAGTACATTTGGGGTTAAACTGGAGCTTTTGATATGTTTGTAGCATACTTGCCAAAATATCCCCAAACAAACTGGTAACTTTTTCTTACTATTAGCCATAAATGCTAATATAGCATCGGTACGATAAAGCTGAAAAACCTAAGACTATTCTTTATAAAATTATTTACGAAAAGCAAGGTGGGTAGTAAGGTTCTTTATGGTTGTTCTTCAGGAATCTTCTGAGTCATAAAAGAGCCAAAGTTGGACTTCCGGTGGTTAAGGCGGTGGAGATGGCGGCTACTTTGTAGCCGTCCTCCTGAGATGGTGTTAGATCCGCCGAGCACAGCGTTCATCAGCTGGCCCGCGGCTCGCAATCCTCTTCCCGGGCGAAGGGAAGGGGTAGAGATCGCATGAATAGAGGTAGAACCTCTTAACCTTCCCTGGATTTTTATTTTAGGGGGGTAGAAAGAGTGCTCCCTCGGAGTTCATTGCCTTCTCCGCCTCTCAGCTGTCTTTGTTTCTTCGGAAACAAAGCGAAACGCCGCTACCATCTCCGTATTTAAAGTAACCGTGAGTAATTTTAAACCGGACAGAACTGTTTAAAGGACTTTATTTATAGTTTAGCTTTATTTTATTTTTTTTTAGTTTACTTAATTTAGTATGTGCTGATTTTTTTTTTATTTTTTGAGCTTTCTTTTTTTTCTTGCGGGCGGAAAAGTGAGAGTGAAAGTAAAATGGCGTTTTGAAAGTTTTTCTTTTGAAAGACGGACTGGCTGAATTATTGCTTAATACTGTTTTCTTTTTTAAGTTTATTTTATCTTCTGGGAGTTTTCTAAATTGATTCTATTTTATTCTATTTTATTTTATTTTTAATCTTTTGGATTTTTTATTTTTTACTGGTATTTTTATGAAGAAAGGAAGATAAATTAAAATGGCTTCAAAACGACAACCAGCTACTACAGCTCCTAAGGTAATCTCTTCTCCTGTTACTTCTACTGGGCAACAACAACTTAAAATAATACCCTCAGTGCAGCAACCTAAAACTACTCCACCTTCACCTCCCCCATCTGGTACATCAGCACAAGACATTAAAGAAATAATGGTAAATGCTGTGTCACAGTTTAGGGAGGAAATGAAGCAATTGTTGGAACAGAATAAATCTGAAAGTAAGGAAGAAATGAAGCAAGAGATGAAGGAACTTTTAGAACAGAATAATGCTATTTTGAGGGATGATATACTTTTAGCTTTATCTGGAGTGGCCTCAGTGGTTGTGAAGCTGGACTCTAGAGTGGAGGAAATTGAAGAAACAGTAGAACTTTTGGATTATAAATTCCAAGATATGGAGAAAAAAGTGGAAGCTTCACAAGATGATATTCTTATGTTCCAGTATAGACAGATGGAATATGCTTTGAGAATAAGAGGCCTGAAAGAAGATAAAACCCAAGACTTGATGGAAATGGTGATTAATGACTTGGCTGTTATTTTGAACATAGATAAAGATGAGTTACGTGGGGAAGTGGAAAGAATTTATAGAGTTAATTCTTGGATTGCAAAACAGAAGAATCTGCCTAGAGATGTGGTGATATATTTTGCTAAGAAGTCTTTGCGAAACCAGATTTTGCAAATTTTCTACAACAAAAGATTCCAGATTGCTGCCCAAGATATTATTATATTAAAGGAAATTCCACCTAAAATTTTAAGAAGCAGAAAAGATTTTGCTTTTTTAGCAAATGAACTTAAAGCAAGACTGATGCCATTTAGATGGGAGATTCCGATGGGTATTGTCCTGAGCCATGCGGGGACACGTTACAGACTTAATACAGTTGCTAAAGCTAAGGATTTTTACAAAACGGTCCTGGGTGCAGGCTCACCTCTGCCCATGATGCACAAAGTCTTGAGTGATAAAGAGATGGAACAGAAACCTGAAGGTACAGGTGTGATGACTGCTGGACAGGTGGTATGGATGTCTCAAGCAGAGGTTAAAGAACAGAGAATGACCCGTGCAGCACATAAACGCAAAGAAAAAGAACAACAGAAAAAAGAAAAAGAAATTAAAGAATCTACTCAGCAAATTGTCTCAATGCCGGTGGGAGGAGCAAGACCCAAAAGCTCTGCAACATACTCTTCAGTAGCAGAATTTGAGGGGATCTTCTCCAGGCTCAAGGCCAAGGGAGATGGCAAAGCTCCTGACCTGGAATGTTAATGGATTAAATATTCCTCAAAAGAGAAAAAAAATCTACCATTATTTAAAGCAACACAACAATGATATTATCTGTTTGCAAGAAACTCATATTACATCTAAAGACCAAAAATACTTAAACAATCCTCGTTTGGGATCTCATTTTGTATCTCCCGCCCCTGGGAAAAAAGGGGGTGTGGTAATCTATGTTAAGAAGAATTTATCTGCTATCCTGTTAGAATCAGATCCTCATGGAAGATATGTTATGCTTGAACTTGGTTTATATGGCAAGAAAATTCTTATTGTGGGGCTGTATGCACCAAACCAGCAACAGGAGCAATTCTACAGGTTGCTACATCAGAAAATAACCTTGTTGGACTATAGATCTGTGATTTTAATGGGAGACTGGAATGGCGTCTTAGATATACAAAAGGATAAAAAAGGCTTTTCTACTTTTTTTAAACAGGCTAAGCTACCTAAAGCCTTCTTTGACATGAAAGAAGATTGGGAATTGAGAGACTATTGGCGTGAACGTAACCAGGAAGAAAGGGACTTTACTTTCTTCTCAGATAGACACCAATCTTTCTCAAGAATTGATTTTTTTTTTGATTACAACAGATTTATACAACAGGGTGAAGAATGTAAAAATTTTTCCTAGGACATTGTCTGATCATAGTCCAGTTTGGATGGAACTGTTTGCTGAGAAAGAAGACAGGAGATCCTGGAGGGTGAATGAGAATTTATTTAAACAAGAAAAAAATGTCCATAAACTAAAGGAATGTTTAAAGGAATATTTTGCTTTAAATATGAATAAGGGAACATCAATGTCAATGGTGTGGGATGCAAGTAAAGCTTTTATGCGTGGTATTTTGATAAAAATGAATAACTTGCATAGACAGAAACAGATTCAGAAACGTAAAAATTTAGAAGAGGAGATTAAATTAAAAGAGAAACTTCTAATTTTAAATCCTTTAGATGAAAAGGTGAAAGGAGCTATAAAACTGTTAAAAACACAATTTAACATGTTGATGGCTGATCAAGTTGCAACCAATTTACTATTTATGAAACAAAATACATTTTGTAATGCTAATAAACCAGGGAGATGGTTGGCTTATCAGTTAAGAAAGAAACAGAAACAGAGGAATATAGATAAAATAAATTATAATGGTAAATTGGTTTATCAGAAAGAATTGATTAAGAAATCTTTTTTAGAATACTACCAAAAATTATACAAGAGTACTAATATTCAAACTACAGATATAAACAATTATTTAGGTAAAGTTAATTTTCCTAAATTAACAGAAGATCAGGAAAAAGAGATTAATGGTTTAATTACTAAGGAAGAAATTGTTACAGCTATTAAACAATTGAAATTGGGCAAAGCGCCGGGTACGGATGGGTTGACATCTATTTATTATAAAACTCTAGTAGAAGAGATGACTCAACCGTTGTGTGAATTGTTTAATAACTTATTACAGGGGTTAGAGATCCCTCCATCTTGGCGTAATGCATTTATATCACTGATTCCAAAAGACAATCAAGATCTTACATTGCCTAAAAATTATAGGCCTATATCTCTTTTAAATGTGGATTATAAAATTTTTGCAAAAATTTTAGCTAATAGGTTTATGGGGATTTTGCAGCAGATTATACATAAGGATCAATCGGGTTTTATAACTGGAAGGTATATGAAAAATAATGTTAGACAAATTATTAACTTATTAGAGTATTTAGAAAAGAATAACCAAGTCTCTGCAGGCTTGATATTTTTGGATGCTGAAAAAGCCTTTGACCAAGTGAACTGGCAGTTTATGTTATGTTTAATTAAGGAGATGAATTTTGGACAAAATATATTACAAGTACTATCTAATATATATCAAAAACAGACTGCTCAACTTATTGTAAATGGGGGTTTGTCAGAGGCTTTTGTAATAGAAAAAGGTACAAGACAGGGATGCCCGTTATCCCCGTTATTGTTTGTTTTAACATTGGAAATATTGTTGATTAAAATTCGGGAGTCTCAAGAAATAAAAGGAATAGAAATTAATAAAAAAGAATATAAATTAAGAGCCTTTGCAGATGACTTGGTTGTTACTTTGTCTCAACCTATTTGTTCGGTGGTAAAATTATTACAATTGATCCAACAATATGGACGTGTTTCTGGTTTTAAAATTAATAATAATAAGACCAAAATATTAGCTAAAAATATGACTAATGGTGATAAACAGGTTCTAGTTAAGTTAACAGACTTTGAAATTGTTGATAAGGTAAAATATTTGGGGGTTACATTATCTGCTTCCAACGCAAAACTGTATAAAAATAATTATGAAAAGTTGTGGACGGAGATACAGAAGGATTTAAAAAATTGGAACAATTTACAGTTATCCCTTATGGGTAGAATTGCAGTTATTAAAATGAATGTCCTGCCAAAGTTTATTTTTCTGTTTCAAATGTTACCTATTTTAAAGAGTGATCGTAATTTAGATGAATGGCAAAAAGGTATTAATAAATTTGTTTGGGCAGGGAAAAAACCAAGGGTGAAACTTAAAATAATGCAAGATTTTCGTGAGAGAGGTGGACTCAAGGTACCAAATATGAAATTGTATTATGATGCTGTAGTCACAGGTCGGCAACCTGCGGCTCCGGAGCCGCATGCGGCTCTTTGAGCCTTCCCCTGTGGCTCCCAGCCTCCTCTGCCTTTGCAGAGAGAGACAGAGACAGAGAGAGGCAATTGCGCTTCCCTGCTTCTCTCTCTCTCTCTCTCTCTCTCTGTGTGTGTGTGTTTTGTGTGTGTGTGTTTTGTGTGTGTGTGTGTGTGTGTGTATGTGTAAAAGAGAGTGCACTCACATTATTCTCCGAGGAGCTGAAAAGCTTACTGGGCGGAGCTCCTCCCTTTGCTGCATCTCTGCAGGAAGCAGGAAGCAGGAAGGGCAGGAGAGAGCTAGCTAGCCCAGCTAGGCTGGCTCAGGAATTCTGGGAGTTGAAGTCCATGAGTCATAAAAGAGACGAGGTTTTCTATCCCTGAGCTTGTTGGACAACAGCTTGAAGCTTGCCAGGTGAGCACCAGATGGGGGGGGGAGAAAGAGAGAGAGAGAGAGAGAGAGAGAGAGAGAGAGAGAGAGAGAGAGAGAGAGAGAGAGAGAGAGAGAGAGAGAGAGTGGGGGAAGAGGACTGGTAGACCAAGGGCAGATAGAGATGGAGGGAGAGAGAGAGACAGAGAGAGAGAGAGAGAGACCCTTTTGACATCTAAAATGAAGATCACACTGCATATATCCTTTTTTTACCTGTGTGTGTATGTAATTTTATTCTCTTAAAGCATTAAAGCATTCTGTTGGTGATCATTGTTTTAATAGTATGGATATTCCCAAGAGTCATATTTTTACTTTTATTTTTAATATGTGTGTGTGTGTATACATACACACACACACATGCACACACCCCTATAATAAAGGTAAAAAAACATATATGCAGTGTTATCTTCATTTTAGATATCAAAAGGGTTTTGCGGCTCCCGGTGTTTTGTTTTTGGTGGGAAACGGGTTCAAGTGGCTCTTTGAGTGTTTTGGGTTGCCTACCCCTGCTGTAGTACTAACATTGATCAGCGATTGGGTGAATTTAACAAATATAGAAATACTTCATTTGGAAGGTTGGGATTTACTTTTTGGATGGCATGCCTATTTAATATTTAATAAAAAAGTGGATTGGGTTTTTAAGTCTCATATTATAAGAATCTCTTTGCTTAGAGTGTGGAGGAAGTATTATAAATTTGATTTTAAAATACCATTATGGGCTATACCTCGGCATGCCATAGAAGGTATAAGGAAAGGGGTTAATATGGATATGGTTTCTTATGCACAGTTACTTAGATGGGATGGCCAAGACTGGCAGTTAAAATCTTTGGAAGAACTAATACATGAAAATCTAACTTATTCATGGTTCCAATATAGACAAATAGTGGACAGATGGAAGATGGATTGTAAAATGGGCTGGCTTAGAGAAGATGAAACTCTCCTAAAACAAGTAAGAGATCAAAGGCCAACCCATATTAAGAGAGTTTATGGGGTTTTAGTGGAATTGGATTCAGAATCTGAATTAGTTAAAGATTGTATGATTAAATGGGCACAGAATATTGGTGAATCGATTTCAATGGATACTTGGGAACTTATTTGGATAAGAAATGTTAAATTCACACAAGCGCAAAATTTAAGAGAGAATTTTTATAAGATGTTTTATAGATGGCACCTTGATCCAAAGAAAATGTCCATTATGTACTCTAATTTACAGCCGAAATGCTGGAGATGTGGACACTTGGATGCTACTTATTATCATATCTGGTGGACGTGTAAGCATATAAAAGCTTTTTGGATTAAGATATGGTGGAATATTCAGAGAATTTTTAGAAGGAGGGTAAAATTTACTCCGCAATTATTTTTATTAGGTATTGTTACTGATTGTGATGCTAGGGAGGTTATATTGATGCTAAATTTGATTACAGCCGCTAGGCTGTTAATAGGACAATATTGGAAGAAGGAATCCTTGCCTAATTTACAAGAGTGGTTTTATAAAGTTTCGTATTTGGCAGAAATGGCAAAGATTTCGGCTTTTTTAAAGGAGCAATCTCAAGAGAAATTTTTTGCGGTATGGGAAAAATGGATAAATTTTATGCAACATAATTTGGATATGGAAAAATATTATTTAGCCTTTTTATAATTTGTAATGATTGTTTTTTTTTCTTCTTTCTTTCTTTCTTCTTCTGTATTATTATTTATATACTTTTTTATATATGTTTTATTTTTCGCCTATCTCTTTCTTTTTTCTTTCTCTCTCTCTTTTCTCTTTCCCTTTTTTCTTCTTCCCTTTTTTTTAATATATATTATTTACTTTAAAGTTTATGTTACGTATATTATTATTATATATATTATTATTATGATTTTTATTATTATTATTAATTATCTTATAAATTGTATACGTTATTTTTTAAAATTTGTTCAATAATCCTATATTCAGTTCTGGGAAGTCAGGGGGGGGGAGGGTGGGGTGGTTTGGGAGGGGGGGGGTGGATGTTTATTTGTAAAATTTTTGAAAAAAATTAAATTAAAAAAAAAAAAAAAAGAGCCAAAGTTGGTTATCCCTGCCATAGAAGAATACTGAGTTTCGCCAATGGGCCGTATGAAAAATGTTTGGTAGAATGATGAATTGAAAGCTTTAGCTAGATGCAAAAATCTAGAATAAGGATACAAATTTTTATACCTTTTGTAAAATTTCATTTAAAGATGGGGAAATGTATAGAGAAATATTAAGGTCTGCAAATGATGATTGAAATGCAGATTCAAAAGTACTGTGTTGTGATCTTTTGCAAAGAAGATAGGAGAATGTGTAAGAGAATGTTTCTGCCCGACTTGTTCGGCTGAAGTGAGAACTGGACGTATCAGGATAAGTAAGTTGAAAGCAATGAGAAACGTGAGTGGTAGAAGAAGAAGCAATATGCTATAATAAATAGGCAATGAATGAGTGTGGATTTAATTCAAAGTATGAAAGAAGTACATTCTTGAGGCTTGGTCATACAAATGATGGACAAGGACTAAACAGCAGTGAAAAATGTAAATATGCATTAAAATTTAAAGATATATTGTATGCTGTCTTGCTAAATATGGTCACAGTCTCGTAAAGTTATTAGTCAAGCTTATTGTGTAAGGTTCCTAAAACACTGATGGCTAAGCAGTATTTAATTTGCTTGGTATATCTGGCAGAGCAGCAAGAAATACAGTAAAGATGAGGATGAAGGTTCATTCTCTGAACTTATGGGTTGGTTTCTGAACATTTCATTACCAGGATAGGTAACATCTTCAGCAGACTTTAGGGGATGTCAGTATCAGTGCTCTGTTTATAAGGCCCTCAGGTATGGGTGTGTAGAATGAGGGTCTTGTGATGGGTCAGGTGTGAGTCATCAGTAAGTCTTGTAATGGATCTTGTGGGGGGGTTACATCAGGTCAGGGTCATTGGGAGGTAAACTGCTGGGGGGGGGCTTGCGTGGATTGGTTGAGGGCCTAGCACACCACAAACAATTCCATCGACACACTGACCTACAACCAGCCTATAACCCACAAGACCCATTAAAAGACTCACTGATGACTCACACCTGGCCCATCACAATACCCATCTCAAGACCCTCACTCGACACACCCATACCTGAGGCCCTTATAAACAGAAGAACACTGACACTTTGACATCCTTTAAACTCCACTGAAGATGTTTCCTAGCCTGGTAACAAAATGTTTGGAAACGAACCCACAAGCTCAACCACAAGAAGCAACCTAGCACTAAGGAGAAATTTCCTGACAGTTAGAACAATCAAGTGGAATCACCTGCCTCCAGAAGTTGTGCATGCTCCAACATTGGAAATTTTTAAGAAGAGACTGGACCATTTGTCTGAAATGATATAGGGTTTCCTGCCTGAGCAGGAGGTTGGACTAGAAGACTTCCAAGGTCCCTTCCAACTTGTTGTTGATGATGATGATAGTGATGATGCTTGGAGAACAAACCTTCACCCTCATCCTACACCTGAGCTACAAATATCTGCCACTATTGCATACAATAAAAGATTCCACATAGTAATAAAGGCTAAAAATAGACACAAGAGCAGAAAAGGGCAAAGCAAAAAAATACATATGCAGATGTATAGACCAAGATGGTTTTAAATAAAAAAAGGGATTGGCTAGAGATAGACAGTTTTAATATCTACTTAATGATGTCCTATTTACTACAGTTACAGTCAGAGTGAGAAAGAGAAAACTACTACAAAACTTGCTACAAATGGCAGAAACAAAACAAGTTATAAAATGAATACCTGGTAGAGTTTTTATATAAATGAGAAAAAGAGAAAAAACAGTGTTCTCGGACAAATAATCAGGGTGAGGGGGAACCCATCTTCTTATTTGCCATTGTTTTCTACATTACACTTTATAGAGTTTACTGGTGTAATTTAGTGTGCATTTTCTCCCTTTGCTTCTTCCCAGAAATATTCTTGAGCAACTTTTCCAAATTGTTTCTACTGGCTCGGAACATTGGAAATTCTCACTTCAAACCCTCTAGGAGACAGCTTGGTCAACCACCATTATATTTTATCAGACTAGCTGTGTGTTCCTCTCCAAAGGACAGGAAATGAACTGGGAGGAGACTTCCTTCTGGATAAAATTATTTGAAGTATCTGTTCTAAACTTATGTGGTTATTCAACCATTTTTTCCTTCTTCAGATATCACTTGCGGTAAATATGGATAACTGCCAAAATGCACAGCAATCCTGACATATGTGGATTTTTGTAATTGGCAGCACGACAGCTGTAATTTCTTGGAACTCTATTAATAGCCTGAACAGATAGTTTTTCAAAAGATGTCAAATGAAATAACAATGAACATGATAATTGTTGTAACTACCCAAAGTAGAGAAAAACAATCTTAGCAATGAGCCAATTCATACTACGTTAATTCAATGAATGTTTCCCTGGTCTTTTTAATCATACCAGATTTTAAAATGCAACATGATGGCTAGGACTGCCATAAGACTCTATGGATTTCTCTGGCAAAATAGGTTTCTTTGTAGATAACAATGACAAAAATGGAACCTTTGTGCCAATGAATGTTATTTATTGTAAGAAAACTGGCAAAAAAATTATTCATTTTTCTTCCTTTCAGTTAATAGCAGTACTGCTACACACAACTATTCAGATAAAATAAAGACAATGTCAAGGGCCAAAGTCTAATAATGGAGACAAATGCATTAACTGTGTACATGATTGTACATGATTGCCCAATTCAGGCATAAAACTAAGGGAGATATTTTTTGTAAAAGAAATTAAGAGCATGGATTTACCCATCTTATCCCAAAAGGCCAGTTTTCTGGACAAAAATGAATGAAGCTGGGGAAAACTTTTCATAGATTAAAGAACGATGGGTGAGAACTATGCTTCTGTCACCTGAATAACTTTTAATGCACAATGCAGATTTTTTTTCCAGATGCCTGGTCTATTCAGCAAATAACTGCAGCTAACACATAAATAAATAAAAATACTTGCCCTCGTCCCATTCAGTTTAGCATTATGAACAGCTTTGCATACCTCCATCCTGTATAACTATGGAATGCACAGTGGCATCCACATTCAGACGGAAGAGATCTCCCTTTTGGACTACGATTCTCTTTTCTCTATCATGTCCTGGATTCCAGTTTTTAAGGCGTGGATTTTGATCTGGACAATTCTCTGTAATACAGTGGGATAATAATTACAATTAAAGTACTATAGTGTTCAGAAAAGTAGTACAGCAGTGATAACACACCACCAACTATGCTAATTTTTAATCAAATTAAAATGCCCACAATTGAAAACGAATTCCTATAGATGAATGGATATTTTCATGTTATACTCCACTAAATTTTGAATATCCCACAAAACCTTGTCTGGTGAGTAAGGTGCCCTTTCTTGCAATTGATGTACTGAAATCAAATTACATTGTAGATCAGTCTTCTCCAGACATGTTGGACTAAATTCTCAATCATCTACAAATGCCATAGCCACTGACTGATGTGACCGCTGTCATTAAATGTAGCTGAAGTCCTGACTGGGGACAACAAGGATCATTCTCAACAAGTACCGACAGGGAAGGTGCGGATTGGAGAAGTCTTACTGAAGTAGGTATGTACCCCAAACTTTCTTTCCAGAACAAGCTCTACTAATTTAGGACCCCTCTAATTTAGGCAGGAAACTATTAAGAGGTCCTCCCTTGGTTTTTCATCAGTAAATAAAATAACTCATTTGCTTTTAAAAATAATTTCAGTTTTTAACAACTTCAGCATTTGGGAAATGTTTCAGGAAAAACAAATTTAACCACTACTAAAGTCACTTGAAGATCCTCTGACATGGCATTAGGGGCCTTTATTCTACAAGATCTTAAAAACTGTTTAGTGACAGAAATTGCTAAATTCTGTAGTCCCCTTCTCTGTTCCAATATGTATTTCACATCCGAAAAAAACCCGTCTCTTCACTCTCAATTTTAGCATTATTTGTGTAAATACTCCTAGATTGGAAGCCATTGTTGTAGTAATTATTTTTCCTGGGGAGGTCTTGTATAATTTTTTAGATTTTTAACAAAAAAAAAACAAACCTGGTGTCCAGATCCTTATTACCCAGACATGCATATACTAATTTAGCTTCGCTTTAAACAATACAAAATAAAAATAACTCTTTTTTGTTAAAAGATTATTTGAACAATGAATGCCAACAGATTTCTCTACCCACTAGGAGAGATTGTTACATTGTTAACTATTGTTAACTATCTGTGAGGTATTAGCAATAGATGCAATAAATTAGCAACAGATGCAATAAACATGTAAGAATAGTTGAACATCACTCTGTGCATAAAACATTCTGAATCCTAAACGCCTAATCCGAAAATATTTAAGATTCCACAGGACTTCCCACTTTATATTACATTTCATATTGGCTTACAGGAATATGAATAAATGGGAAAATGTGTTTTGTTCTGAGCCTGAAACAAGGCATCTCATTTAAAATATTCCATTAAAACATGTCAAGCTGCCTGAGGTTTGGCAGAAAAATTTAAGTGCCTCCACATATGATGAAACAAAACTTTAGATGTTTTGACTGCTTGGACCATAGGAAACAATGGTAACGCAGAAGTCTTTTTTACCTTTTTTTTTAATTTTATGATCCTAATAGATGAGGCAGGACATTTGTGCTGAATTTTACCAGGGAGCTACCTTGTAAAAAGACTGGAATAAATAGGGGAATAAATTCAGTACTTTCTAAAAAAATTCCATTAGTTTTCTCCTCTTTCCCCTCCACCTTGTTGCTTTAACTTTCTTCTTTTTCTTTGGGATGTGTTAACTGAAGCAATGTGAAGAGACATGACTAGGTTGGTTCTCTAAAACATAGGGAGACTTCTTCCCCTGTCTTATTCTCATCCAACTTTCAAATCAATTGCTTTATCTGGGGTATGAGGACCACCTGGCCAGAAAATGAATACCAGTCTATTAACTCAAATGGTATATGCATGTATATGTTTCAAATGTTGCAAATACATTTGAAGCACATACATGCACAAATATACAACCTAAGTTGTGCACACAAGAACATTTACCTAGTTGGGAACAAAGACAGGCTCCTCCTATCCCAAGCATTTAAAGAACCACCTGCAGGTTTACTCTCCCCCCCCCATCACCCTGGCATTGACTGGCTTTGTAAAAAATCATAGAATCATAGGGCTGGAAGGGACCTATGGAAGGGTCTTCTAATCCAATCTCCTGTTCAAGGCAGGAGACCATATACCATCCTGATCAAATGGCTCTCTAGTCTATTTTTGAACACCTCCAGTAATGGAATACCCAACAACCCCAAGAAGCAAATTATTCCACTGATTGGTTGCTCTCATTGTCAGAAAATTTCCCCTAGGTTATATCTCTCTTTGACAAGCTTCCACCCATTATTTCTTGTCATGCTCTCTGTTGCTCTAGATCAGGGGTAGGCACCCTTGGCTCTTTTATGACTCATGGACTTCAACTCCCAGAATTCCTGAGCCAGCTGGCTCAGGAATTCTGGGAGTTGAAGTCCATGAGTCATAAAAGAGCCAAGGTTGCCTACCCCTGCCCTAGATAATGTCAATCCCCTCTTCTTTGTGACAGCCCCTCAAGTACTGAAAGACAGCTATCATGTCCCCACTAATCCTTCTCATTGATAGGCTAGTCATGTATCTAGATCCCTCAACTATTGCAATTTTTGCCTGACAGAATGGGAAATTACAGAAGGAATTGTTAGCTGCTATGGCCAGGAAAGAGTCTCCACCTGGAAAATCAACAAAAAAAAAGTCACCCTTTCCTGATGGGCTGCCTGTATTTACATTGCTTAGTAGCAGACAAAACAAAGGAATCCCTACTAATCATGGGTACATCCTTACTCAGCAAAGTACTGTAACTCTTTATTTTGCAGTTAAAATGTGAAAGGGATAGAAAAACTTCAAATGAATCTTTGCAGCAAACTGTAACAAAGACTGCATCCATTATGCACAAGGGTGTAACACAGACGTCGCACTTTTTAAATTTACAAATCAGAATAGGGGGAGGTCGTTGTTGTTTTTTTTTTTTTTACTTTTAAGTGCACTCTGAAGTTTCTAAAAAAAGAGGGTTGAAGAGTCATCACATGAATTCTAAACATTTATCAAACTAGTCAGTTATTTCTTTTAGTTTTTCAAATTTAAAAAAACAAAACCAAACCAGAATGGGTTTTTCAAGCAACCAACCAAACCGAAGTAACCCATCAGCACAGAAAACTGTTAAAAGAGATGTTGATGGCTTGTTAGGTTTTGGGGTAGGTTGCAGAGAATTGATACTCTTTAGTCATGCTGATCAGAGTATTTCAGAGTGCATTTGAAGATACAGAGGCATTGCATGTGGGCAGGCATGTTGAATCTCAGCATCAACATTTTAAAATCATGTTTTTAAAATCAAAGTTGACTAAGGCCACAGTGTCTTCATTCCCGTGTAATAAATACTGAGCTCTAAGATGCAAATCATGTTATCATGTTAGGTGACCAATTTTCAAACTAAGTAAATATTAAATATTAGCTTAATATGTAATATTAATATGTAATATTAATATTACATATTAAGCTAACCCTCAAACCAAACACTGATTTATGCAGAATGTGGAGGCCTCCCTATAGCAGCCATGCATTCCTGCAAAGATACGGGTGCTTTAATGAATCATAGTCAGCTGCACATTGCACTTCTACACTTCCAAAAAGCCTGACAGATGGAAATGAGTTTGAACTGAACATCCTTTACACGTGTGTATATGTGTGTAGGTTATGTGTGTATGCATATTTATATAACTGTGTGTATGGATATGTGTGTATATTAACATTTTTTAAAAAGTGAGTATCAGAGTCACTCCTACACTGGAAATATCCAATGACATTTGGACTTTGTGAAAAAAGTCAGGTACAAATAAGTCAGGTCCAGGTTACAGAAGCATGGAAATTAAATTTAGCTTACATTATAATCTAATTAACATTAATTTTATTAAATATAGTGGTTATCTTCCCAATTATTTAATGTCATAATTTGGCAGCAACTTTTGGTGGCCCTTTTGAGACTGGCTTGAGTTCCAGATTCTTTAATTAAGTGGCTTCGAAAAAAGGTAAAGCTTGTATTTCTTGAGCATTTGTGGCAAATGTGATGTAGTATAGAGTATAATATGCAGTTTTGTACTTCAGAGAGAGACATTTATGTGTTGATGAGACTGCATCAAATATATGTTCAGAAAAAGACCAAAGACTAACTTTGGTTTTTCATGTTATTCATGCTAACCAACTCTTGTACCAATTAAAATATTTTCTGTGATTTTTCATGTATCAAAGAAATGAGATCTATTAAATACTGTCATCATTAAAAATTGCTATTTTCCAATTTAAGGATAATTATTTGTGCTTTATTATCATAGATAAAATAGCATTCTTAAAATCTGTATAGTTTTCTTTACATAACAGCAAAAAACTGGTTCCCCCCCCCATCAGTAGCAATATTCAATAAAGAGCATAACCTACTGAAACTTACCATCAGGAGCATACTTTGATGCTATGCCCAAAATAATTCCAAGTGCAATAAAAAATGAAAAGCTGGACATGGCAAAGCAAATAAATGTATTTTTGTGCCTATTCTTTCTGCTTGCTTCCGCTTGATAGCGTTGTCGATCTCCTGGAGAGGCTACTGTGGCACGAGCTTCCTGTCTTGCACAGGAAAATTTGGCTGAAGCTTGATTATTTGGAGGTGGTGGAGGACGGAGTGGGACAACTCTTCCTGGGACGTAACCAGATTTGTAGCTACTTCCATTCTGTGCCTGAAGGAAGGAAGGAGAGCTTCCCCTGGGACCAGCGGTGTGCATGTTATACAATCACTAGAACCAGAATAAGAAGGATTATTCAAGCAGCCCTGAACTTAATACAGCGATGAAAGAATGGATACATGATTTTCAAAGAAAAATCTAAAATTACTCGCAATGAAAGGAGGCCCATCTTTTGTATAACATACCAAAAAAAACATGAAACTAGTTTTCCAATATAAGCTGAGCCTGACCTCAATTTATTTTTATATATATGCGGAGATTTGTCAAGCAAATAAAAACATAGGTTTGAAGAAACATGTTTGGAAATTTCACAAGTATTTAAACCAGTGGTTCTCAACCTGTGGGTCGGGACCCCATTTGGGGTCGAACGACCATTTCGCGGGGGTCACCAAACAAGGCTGTTCACCATTTTTTCCCCCTTTTCTTTGGCCACACCCCTGGCACCCGGTGATGTATAAGTGGTTGGGGGTCACCACAACATAGGGAACTGTATTATGGGGTCGCGGCATTAGAAAGGTTGAGAACCACTGATTTAAACCATTTCAATCACTATATTCAATAATATAATATGACACACTATTGGGATGTTCTGTAAGTCAGCGGTCCCCAACCTTTCTGGCTCTTGGACCGGCAGTGGTGGCGGCAGTGGGGATGGTTTTGCATGCACATCCGCTTGCGCAAATGGATCTTTGTGCGCTCACCTGCTGCTTGTGTGGCCTGGTTCACAATGGGCCAAAGCCCGGTACAGGTCTGTGGACAGGGAATTGGGGACCCCTGCTGTAAATTCTTTCTTATCCATTGGTAGAGAAATCCATTAATGAAGTGTTATCAAAATTTACCTCATGTACCCTAAATTATATTAGGTTTTTCTTTGTCAAACTATTTAGAATGATGGCACAGAATACTAGGAGACTCTAGATTCTGAATACAATTTTATCTCGGCCTGTGATTTATTTAGAATATGATTGGTGCAAGTTTTAAACTTTGTATTTATCATGGTACAGGGAAGCAAGTGTTAGATAATCAATACAGATTTATATATATTTTTTGCCTTTCAGGTCATTGTGGACTTTTTTATCCATATATGCAAAAATAATTCAACAAATATTCAATTATATTCAAAACTGGAATAATTAAAACATGCTTATAAAAATTGGGTTTGGAATATGAGAAAATGATTATCATAAATATGGATTATGATTGTGTATATATTTATATAGGTGTGGCAGTCATTTTGGTCAGTGAAGATCAGAACAGAAGTCTAGTAATGAAACCATAAATCTTATATATAAATTTTCTTTTAATTGCATGCTAATCTAAGAAGGTATCTGTGTCCTAGCTCATGAATAGATATCAGAATATGTAAATACTTTGCTTATATCAACTAGTTTACTGAATATTTTTCTTGAAGGCAAGAAAATCCTCACCAGATGTCGGTGAAATAGTGATTGATAATACCATTTTCTAATCTATTGTCTGGCTCACTACCAAGCCATGAAAATAAGAGATTCTAATTATTTTATTGGTATCAAAATTGGTACAACAGTGTACTTTTTTCTTGACATATTCTAATCACATATGACATTGTCACTTCAAATATTACTATTCTTTCATTCTTAATATCATTCTTAGTCTTAATGATGACTTAAAAATAAAGCAGATAAATTTGAATGTAAAATAATTGTTTTATACTGGCACACAATGAAAGTAAATAGTTCCTTTGGATTTTATCTGATCTTAAATTTTTAGATTCATCTATAAATCTACTATACCAACCTTGCCCATGCTTGTGCTTTCTAGATGTGTTGGCCTTTCTACTTCACTAATTTGCATTAGCATATAGTAGGCACCAGGAAGGTATATTTAAGCTAATTTGATATACCGGTAACATGTCTTCACTAAAGGTAGGCCATGCTTTATTGAAGAATACATAAAGCAGTGGTTCCCAACCTTTTCTATACCCTGCACCCCTAGAACGCTTCTGATATATTCTCGCACCCCTTACAAAAGTTCAAAATAATGGCAACAAATTATGCATATACACTATAATTCTGAAATTTCTAAGCCCAAGTTTTTGCATCTTGTGGAAGATCGTCTCACACTCCTGGTTGGGAACCCCCGACATAAAGACTATATAAAGATCCTACTGAATTAAGGTGAAGTCCTATAGGAAACTAATCTTCAGAAACTTAAAAAAATGGAAATATTAGCAAGTCCTTCCATTTCACAGCCTATCAGCAATTGAAATAGAAACAGGTTGACTCAATACTTGGAAGTTTCACAATACCAACAAGATGACTAGTCATAAATTATTGGATATATATAATCAGATCTTTTCAAATTTATAAACATGCAAAGACTTAAATTTTAAAACCTGCAGAACAGCAAGAACTATATGGCACCAGAACTCTCTCAATAAGCTACTTCCAGCTCCAGTTGATCCATATAATATATGCTGAAGCTTCTTTCTTTGTGTACACAACAGCATAAGATGATCACTCAGTGCCTCTCACCTTATTAATTCATTCTGTTAAGCATCTGGGGCTAAATGTGTATATATATCTTTGTCTAAGGAGTGAGGACTGTTTGCAATAAAGTCTAACAGTTCAAGTATAATCATGCTTTATTTTTAATATCAAAAAGGCCAGTTCAAAATTGCAATTCATCAATATAGATGTATTAGGAAATATACCATTATGTTTCAACTCAGAGAAGACAATGTTTGTGAGGGGCACACACCCAGAACAAAATAGTAAAAAGAAGTGCAACTTCCTTCCATATATAATCAGTTCAAGAACAATTTAAAAAAAAAAAACCTCAATCACTGGGACCGATGGATAGGTGGGAAAATAGCTTATTCTGAAAGCAAATTATATGGATTATTCCTTTGTTTTAAGTAAGAAACAATGTTGATATCAACAATTAATTGGATTGCATTTTAGAACTTTTAAAAATAATACAGGTTTAAGCTATGACTGCATGCATTTCTAACTACAACATGTGCTGATAACACAAGTGTCATTGTGTCCTGAAAAAAGTTCTGGAAATTTCTTTTTCAGAGCAAAGGCTCTTCTGGGGCTTTACAAAAAAATACAGCCTAATTCCCACCTTCAGGCTTTTAATCTAAAAGGTAACAAAGGGAACAATTAGTTCCTTGATATTACCTTTTCTGCTATTCTTATTTGAACGTTTCAGTAGACTGTTCAATATTAAACTCTGATTTTCAAACACTTATCAAAAGAGACATGGTGCAATCAGACTTTTAACGTTCTTTAAATGATAAAGTTGAAAGACTGTCAGTTCTTAAGAGTTTATTGCAAACAGCCCTCACTCTTAGACGTAAAGATGTATATACACATTTAGCCCCAGATGCTTAACAGAATGAATTAATGAAGCGAGAGGCACTGAGTGATCATCTTATGCTGTTGTGTACACAAGGAAAGAAGCTTCAGCATATATTTTACAGAGTTTCTGCTAATGGAAGAACAATACAGCACCCCTCCCCCCACCGGTCATGTGGTCAAAATTTGATGCTTGGTAACCAGAATATATTTACAATTGTTGCAGAATCTTGGGGTCATGTGACTGCTATCTGCAATCTTTCAAACTGGCTCCTGACAAGCAAAGTCAAGGGGAGAGCCCAGTTCACTTAATTACCACATGATTAATTTAATACACTGATTCACTTAACAAGGCAAAAAGGTTGTAAATTTGGTATGACTCACTTAACAACTGCCTTGCTTAGCAACAGAAATTCTGACTGCAATTGTGCTTATTAGATTATCCACAGTCAACATTGTATTCTTTAAGAGGTACAGCAATTTCTTCCTTTCCAATGAGAATCCTTGTTCATTCAGCATCAGCTACTTGTAAATATTTGAAGCACTTGTGTTAAAAATGCATTGTTTCAAGAATTAAGGACTCCTATTAAGTTTTAATTAATCAATTAAACTTTGCAGCCTATTTAGATAATTAAATTCTATGTTGACTATGCCACATGCTGAGTGCAAATAAAAGATACTTTCAAACTAGCCTTTGGCTATAGTCTTAATTATGCCTTCACCCACAGTTTTTGTACCAATTAGCTTTATACTGTCATAGTTAATGCCAGCATATTACATTATCACTGTAAAACTCATTTCTACACGTTATTGTCAGTATTATCTTTTATAATTGAATGAGCATGCTAACTATTAAAACTAGATAGGAGCCTATCTAATGCTTGAGTATTCCCACATGAGAAGAACATCTCAAAAGCTGTAAGAATAAGTTTTCCTTTTGCCTAATTTTATCACACTGAATATTTTTACTTAGTTTTGGCTAGGAAAAGTCTTCATTTTGTTTCAGCAAGAATGCACATGCCAGAAGTACCCACACACCATCTTGGCACAAGTAAGGAATGTAGTACTTTCCATTAAAGAATTCAAGATGTATTAACAGAATTTTAAAAGACATAGCTTTTTGGCTCATGAGAACTTTCACTGTCTGTTGGATACAACTCTGTATTTCATACAGTTCAATTCTGTGCGTATAAACGCAGTGTCTAATAGAGAGAATTTTGAACAGTTCTATCCTTGGCCATTTCTTGGTTTTCCCAAAAGGATGTTAGAAAATGCATTTGTTTTGGCCATCTATCACTTTTCCCAAAATCAAGAGTGTAGGGCAGCTAATATCAAGCAAGAGCTTGTTTGAAGGCTCTCTAATTAGGGATCTAAATGCTGGCAGGTCAATAACTTCCAAGTGCTCATATTGCTCCCTAGCAACTCCATCCTGGAAAGTAGATGGCAGAGATGACGGAATGCTGGCATTGTGGCCCTGTGACAATAAGCCATCAAGGGGACCAATCTGCGGGCGACATCCCATTTGCCATTCTTGAATAGTATATCATCTGCAATAGATGGACTGACTACAACACACAGAACATGTGTGTATATGTATGAGTTTATGTATGTATGAATGTATGTGTGTATGTCTTTGTGTGTTTCTATGTTGAGTTTCTTTCCTAGAGATTCTTGAGAGAAGCTACATAGCCCAATCCAGGATTAGCCTGGAATTCTTCAGATGCAGATTACAACTTCCATCAATCCCACTTTGTATAATCAATAATCAATGGCAATTGATTAATAGTCTATACCAGTTGTTCCCAATCAGCATGGCTGGCTGAAGAATTATGGTAGCTGAAATCTACATGTCTTAAAATTGCTAAATTGGGAATCCTTAGTCTATACAATTCTGGTATAGACAGGATTAAGCTACATGGGTGTAAGACAATTCCTCCTCAACAACAGCAGCTTAAAAGGATTTTCTTAACATAAAACACCACTTCTCCTCCAATTCATGTCAAAAGCACAAAAAGAAATTTAATATCTCCACTTCTACTCTGTGCAATGGTTAGTATTTAAGCTACAACCATCAAGACCAGAAGTTGATCCTCCATGAATTTGGGTAGACCCCTTTTAAAACCACTTAAGCTGGTGCAATCAATTGTGGCAGATTTAAAAGGACTTTCTATGATTTATCTTGAATCTCAGTTTCAGTAGATGACACCAAGATTTAATATTGAGAGAAGACAAAGAATTCTTTCCATACCACATGTGTTTTCCCCCTGAGGTAAAAGCTGCCAATTCTAGTCTACATATTTTAAGTTTCTAATAATTTCAGCACTCTTCTCATATTCCCAATACCCTTCTTGAGTTCAGTGACCATGTATATACACAGAATGTCAAGGTTCTTATAACAACATTATTCAATTAGCCCAATTAGGTGGGAGCATTTAGCTGATCTTCCATGAGCTCAAAAAAAGGACCCAATTATCTTTGGATGAAAAGCAAGAGCTTAAGTTTCAGTTCAAGTTTTAAACTGTAAGTTTAAAAGGCATGTCCAGTCTTTTCCCTCTACTGCAGTGGTTCTCAACCTGTGGGTCGGGACCCCATTTGGGGTCGAACGACTATTTCACGGGGGTCACCAAACCACGCTGTCTGCCATTTTTTCCCTTTTCCCTAGCTGTCCTACTCCCTCTTATTGGTGGCCACACCCATTTGGGGGTCACCACAACATGGGGAACTGTATTATGGGGTCACGGCATTAGAAAGGTTGAGAACCACTGCTCTACTGGAAAAGGCAGAAGGAAAAAAAGAGATCAACAGCAAGGAGGGTGGACTCAGTTTCGGTGATGATAGCTGGACCATTGGAAGATCTGGAAGGTCAGGTTAGAGACTCACATCATCATGGAGAAAACCTAAGCGTTGACAAGAGTTGATTTGGGTTTGATGGCACATAATCAATCAACTAGTGGCCACAGCTGCCTGAGGTAAGCCACTGGTAAGGAATGTGGAAGCTGTAGACCACAAAGACCTCCTAACTGAGGTGGAGAATTTCTAAAGAAAGGGGGGGGGTGAAAAAATGGGTTTATGTTTTTGTTCCACATTCTTTATAAATAAAAAAAAAGTGAATTCTGAAATATTCTCCCTCAGCTAAGCAGTACTGTAGGAGCAGCTGCTAGCAAGAAGCCAGACACCAACCGCCAACGAGAAAATGGGTGAAAAGGCTGGAGTAGGGCACTCAGAGAAGGGAGGACTGTTGAGGGGGTTAGCTTAACAAAACAGTCCTGGGAGAGAAGGGCAGCTCGTGGCCACCGCTTGCTACAACAGGCATATTTTGGCCTTCAGCGAGGAGGAAAAGGGCGAGAGCGTGACCCCAACTCTGGGTTGGGGCAACTTTTTATTTTCTTCCTTCGGAGTTTGCAAGGAGGCAGGGCAGCTGCTCTGCATTTGAAAGAAAGCTCGCGGGATACCGAGCAGGCGCCTTTGCAGCCAAGGAGGGAGGCGAGAGGCAGGCAGCGAGCGAAGAACAACAAAAAAAAAAGGTATCGGAGAAAAGATCCCGAGGAAGACAGAAAGAGCCGGATGGGGAAGGAGGCAGAGCGGGAAGTCCAGTTGGTGTGGCGGCGGCGGCGGGGGGGGGGGGAAGGGAGCCCAGAAGAGCTCTCCAGGAATGCGGGGCGCGTTGCTGCTTTCCAAAAAATCCCGGAGGGAAGCGCCTGCCAGCGGGAAGGAGGAAGGCGGCACTTACCGGGGCCTCGAGGACGGCGAGAGGAAGAGGAGACGGCGGGTAAGGAGCTCAGGGCGGAGGTGGCTGAGGCATGGTGTCCCCTCTCATACACCGCAGCCGCCTCTCCCAATGGCACCAACCCCCCACCTCGCGCCCCGCTGGCGGAGAAACAGCCCTGCCCGACGCTCCGCCCAGTCGGCTGCAAGCGCCTCCTTCGCCCTCTTTCCTCCCCCCTCCCCGCAAGAGCATTTGCCCGCGTCCTCGGCGGGACTCTGCCGGCCTTCTTTTCTTCCCTCAGCTTGGCGGGGTGGAGCCTTCCGCGAAGTCCCTCCCCGGCTGTGGGGGGGGGGAGAACAGAGGGAGAGCGGCGCCCAGGGAGGCTTCACGCCCTTCTCCTGGAAAGGAGTCGCTGTGGGCGGCGCGCGGCGGTTATTTGCGGGAGAGGAATCGCGATCGGCTTCGGGAACGATTTAATACTCCGACCGCTCGCGTTTCCAGCTAGGAAGGGCTCAGCGTGTTTGGGGGGGGGGGGTTCTTACCTCAGCGCTCCTCGGATTGCAACGAGCGTGAAGGATGCACGGCCGATCTGGAAATCCTTAACCAAGCAAAAGGCACGGCCAGCTTTCGCCCACTCGCATTGTTTTTGCTGCTGCTTCGCCTCCGGCGAAACTAGATTTGCAGGGCTTTTGAACAATGCAAAGTCTTGCAGCGACTTGCTGCTGAAGCGATGGGGAGATTAAAGATCGGAAAACAGCCTCAAACAACACCTGATGCCTTTTTGACCAACGGCTAGGCACAATGTGGCGTGTTAAGTCCATTGACACGCGTTCCTCCTACACTACTGTCGTCGGTTTTCACGCCGCCCCCTGGGTTACGGGCTCCTTAAGACTGGAAGCGGCCGGGCGAGAATACAGCAGCTGAGAATAAATTGAAATAAACGGTCCGTCCCCCGATTTAATCGGAAGCAGTTTCACTGCATTTAATACTTGGCTACCTGCAAGGCAACGTGCTCACGATTGAGGTGGTTGCCTTCCAGAGCTCAGAATGTGCGAAAGAACTGGCCAATCTTGAATCTACTCCACATAGTTAACAAAAGATCTACTCATCTTCCACTAATTACTTTGTTTCTTTCCCCCGTCGCGGTGGTGAAAGCGAGCCCGTTTTATAAAATTATTTCCTCGCTTTACGACGGAAGGGTTTATTCCTCGAACGCCACTCGCTCCTTTGTTTTTTACATGAAGCAATCGGAGCTTGCGTAAGGAGCCAGGAGCCCGTTAGCAGGACTGCTATTGTCCCTTAATCCTAACAGATGGAGGCGACTGCTAGTTGTGATGAAAATTTTGGTTAGTGCAAGGCCATAGACGAGGGCTTCCCCTCCCACAAGTGGTTTTGAGATAACCCTGTCATGCTACCGGTTTTGTGGTTGTTGCCTCTGGGGGCGCATGGCCCCCCCTCAATGACCTCCAGTTGTCAAATGCAGGAACTGCCACCAAACCGAGACAGTTTTCCTGAATTTCTACAGAGAAACTAGCAAAGAACAGGTTCTATTAGGATACTCAGGTCTTGTTAACTTCACAGCCACTACAGCAGTGGTTCTCAACCTGTGGGTCGGGACCCCATTTGGGGTCGAACGACCATTTCACGGGGGTCGCCAAACAATGCAGTCCGCCATTTTTTCCCCCTTTTCCTTAGCTGTGCTACTCCCTTTTATTCTATTGGCTTTTGAAAGACTCTCTTGAATTGAGTCTAATTCTATTGGCTTTCAAAAGCCAATAGGAATTGTCCAGGCTGTCTCTGCCGTGCTGAGCCCGCCAAAAGTCCCATTCTGCAAACTGTGCTGCACCAGTTGAGTAGTCCTCGACTTACGACTGGTTGAGTAGTCCTCGACTTATGACCGGTTGGGGGGGGGGGTTGCGGCATTAAAAAGGTTGAGAACCACTGCACTACAGAATCCAGGACTTCTCTCTGTTTAGGGTTGTCCAGAAAGCACCTTATCTCCTAACTATCTCAGCCCTGCAACAGTGAATGGCTCCACAGGAATTAATGCAGTTATTAACAAGCCCATAACCAGGTTTTGAAAATAGTTTTAAATCAAGGACTTCAATTGCAAAAATAAAAAACATTACAACTGGATAAACCTTCTTTAGACTAATGTTCTATTCCTCCCATTGTTAATATTTTTGGGAGTGGCAAGGTATTTTTTTCATATATTTTCTGAATTATTCCTTAATGAATTTAGCTTAACAAAGAAACAACTGCACATATTGTGTACTTATTGTATTAACTTTGCCAGTATTTTCCTTATATATTTAGTAGTTTTTGAGCACACTGTAGTCATAGAATAGCCTCCTATGAATGGAAGGCCCCATGTTAGTTCAGTTCATGGCAGCCCAAAGCAGTCTTTTATCCTTTGCTGCTTCAGATCATTGGCTGCCACTGATTGGGATAGCATTGGCTTTTCCCTTTCTAGCTTACAGTGTAGGATGGCCAACCCAAACAGCATCAGTTAGTCCTAGGATTCCTTGATAAGCTTTCTAAAATCCCCATAAAGATTCTGAAAAATACAGCCTTTAGTGTAACAAAGCACTATTTGTGTATGTCTATTTTCAGGAGCACAGAAAACAAATGACTTGCTTGGAAACATAAAGTTGTATCCTTGACTTGATCAGAGTTGTTTTTACTGTAAATCGCCATAAGTCAATTTATCTGAATTAATAACGTATTATACCTAAAGGCCATGAGTGGGTGAAGTTAGTGGATATCCAGGCAGTTTCTCAATAACTGAAACAAAGAAATAGCTTGGCTTCTCTTTTTAAAGAGAATGTTAGCATATATGACTTATTCTCCAGTGTAACTCTACACAAGATTGAGGATGATTTAAAAAATCCATTTGTCCTTTGTCATTTGCTCAACATTTTGTTTGTTCTTGATGTTCCACATTGACACTGAGCAGAAAAACGATCAATAACCCAGCATATATTTTCCAAAAATCTATTTTCTTTAAATTGATATTCGTAATTCAAACAGATACCAATTATTTAGACTAATTATGTTAAGTTTAAATTATGTTAAATTTATCCTCCTGTCCAGGAGGATCTGGACAGACTTGAACACTAGGCGTTATCTAACAAAATGAAATTCAGTGGTGGAATTTAGTGGAGGGAAATGCTGCATTTCAGATAGCTGTGAGTTTTTCAAATATTTTAATATATTTCCACATTCAACATATCATATAATATGTAAATCATTATATATGATTTGTTTGTTAAATTAGAGCTATCAAATACAAGGTAGAGGGAAATCTAGGCTCAGTACATAGTTAAATACAGTTCTGTTCTATGAACAATATTATTTGTTCCCCTGAAAATACATTTTCAAAAGCAAATAAGGTTACATATCTGAAGAAAAAAAAATACCTAGGAAAAGTCATAAGAATACAAACAGCTGTGAACATTAGAAACAGCCTCTGAGACAAAATGACTTTATAAAAAGTCTGAACTCTCAGTTACCAGAATCATATATATTCTGTAATTGTGAAAATCAGACTGCATGATTTAAATAGACTTAAATTTAAAATACATTGTAGAATAAAGTATTTTAATGCTTACCTCCTTGATGATAGCATGTATATATGAAATAAGGAGAACGCAGAGACCTGAAGCAGACTTTTAATTGTTTGTCTCTATATGGGTAGTCAACAATGAAGCAAATGGTCCTCCTTGCTTTCAGAGAATAAATATCCAGGCTTGACACTGGTACAGGAAGAGCATTATCTCTCAGATTCTGTGTTCAGGATGTCATGCCAAACTCTTATTTTTCTGACTTAGAAAAACAGGAATTGTCTCATGTGACACCCTGGTGTGAGCCAAATATTATGATTTTTCAACCATTAGAATCACGAGCATTTCCACCTTTGCTAATTTTACTTTTCAAGGTTAAGTGACTTAACAGCGTAATTTAATGCATTTTTATTGAGAGTCCACTAAGTTACATAGAGCTTATTCACATTCAGCACTGACGATGTTACCTAGTTTGGGTAATGAAATGTCTGCAAAAAAACCAAGCTCAACGACCCCCCTCATTCACAGATAGGACCATATGCAAAATCCAGCTTTCTTTATAAATAATATCTTCTCCTTTAATAATAATGCAATTACTGTGGTCACGTAGGCACCCCAAGGGAGGAAGAAAAGAGATAATGGACTTCTTCTTCTATGGTATAAAGCAGGGCTGTCAAATTCATGTGACTTGTCAGGACGTATTGTGACTTTTTTGCCATTGTTTGGCAATGGGGTAGGCACGGTTTCACCATGACGCATCTGGCCCACGGGTCGGCAGTTTGACACCCTGGTATAAAGCAATACTATGCTTTAAAATAATCTGAACCCAATGTTGCTTCCAGCATCAGAAAATTTACTGTTGTAAGAGAAGCTTTGTCTAAGTGAATGTTAAAGTAACATGACAAGAAAAACCCATATTCTGAATTATTCTGGTTTCATAAACTGTTGTGTCAAATAATTTATCACATTTTTATCTTCATCATAGTTTCTTGTAAGACGTGATACCACACTATGACATAACACCCGGTAACTTCTGCATTGGAGTTTATAGCACACAGTAAAACATGTTTTTCTTCCACATCATATTCTTCGGATACAAGAGCTATATTTTAATTCATATTCTTCTGTATTGCTTGCCCAGCAATACAGCAATAAAATGCATCTGAGTACCAATGGCAGGAATCTCAAAGATGTTAATGACATGGAATCCCTCTTGACCCTTTTAGTTGTAACTAAGAAATATATAACCTATGTAATTATAATTCCACTAATCCATGGATGTAGATTCTAGATTTTTTTTTTAATTTCCAATTTGAAACATGGCAAAATAATCATTGGAAAAGTAGCATATCCTGCCCTAACCAAAGGCTAAAGCAGGGGTGTCAAACTCACCACATAACGTATTGTGACTGTTTTCCCATTGCCGGAGCTGGTGTGGGCACGGTCTCGACATGACGCATCCGGCCCACAGGCCGGTAGTGTGACACCCCTGGGCTCAAGGAACAAGAGGAACAAATTGCTTTTTAAATGAACTTTTCAAACCCCTCAGGTGAACTGAATGATTATACATAAATGCCAACAAATGCCTCACTGCTTTCTGGCCTTGACATGCTTTCTTTAGTGCAGGCATGTCAAACTCGTGATGTCGCGCGGCGTATCATGACTTTTCCCCCATTGCTGGCAATGGGGTTGGTGCAGTTTCAGCGTGATGTATCAGGCCTGCGGGCCAGCAGTTTGACATGCCTGCTTTAGTGTCTTGTCTCTTTAAATTGAGTTCAGTGTACTATTATGATTCAGCATATTTGCTAAGCTAGGCCCAGATCTGTTTTCCCTTATTGCTTTCCCTCCTTTTTCTCTATAATAAATGTTTATTTTGCAAGACTTGGTTGGGCCATGCTTCACTGTAAAGTACACCACATGTTTTGTATGTTTTTTCCTGTCTATGTTTTTATGATTATGAGGTACTCTATGAGACAATATGTTCTGCTCAAAAGAGAGGAAAAATGCAGCAAATAAAATACATTTTCTGAAAAACTTTTATGCACACCCACTGTCAACCATTTTTGTAAACCTAAAGCTAAAATGTTTATAATGTATTCTTATTCAGTCCTTAAAGATTCTTTACATACAATTAATATATATAGCTACCTATATTATAGATAATGGATTTTAGAAGACAAAGTTTAGAAAGCACAAATGCTGCTAATGGTATATGATGCAATAAAAAAAGCAGAAGCAAATGCAAAATAATTATCTCTGCAGATATGACATTTAATCCTTCAAAAAAGGATGAATTTGGAACTGGAATCCTGTATTTTTGTGGTACATAATAGTGAACTTTAATAGGATCAGGTAATATGGGAGAAATGATCACTTCCATAAAATAGTTCTGGAAAATTCAGTTTAGTAGTTCAATTTAAACACTGAATTAACTCTTTGTGACTAAACAAATTACATAGACCAGTCTCAATGCATGCTATTTAATTAATTCTTCTGTAACATTCCTTACCCTAAGTATAAAAATGACAAATGTTTGTGGCTGCTAGTATAGTGTAGCATTGAAGGAACACATATTTTCTATTAAAATTTCCTGTTGCGGTTTACCTGTGCCATTCATATGATTTAGCAATAGTGTCATTTTCTATACAGTCATTGTACCATTATGTGCCTTTTATTCTGTTGGTTACAACTGTCACTTAACTGAATGGATTATTGGAAACTCATGCATCATTCCTGTTAGCAAATGTAGCACAAAAACAGGAAGTACAGTGATCTGTTACCAATCTGGCATTTCATCATACTCATTCTGAAATACTGCTGCTTCTGCAATCAACATAGACTGGAGTAAGAATCATCTACTTCGGTGTATGTATTACACAGGTTGCTATTTAGCATTCCCATTCAGAATGTTTGACATTCACAAACCTGTTTGTGTAGAAACATGGCTACACTGTAACAGATATATTAATATATGTGAAGTTGCTAGCAGGCCAGATCCCACCAATGAGCCCAAGAAAAAATGTATAACTCCCTGAAAGGTAGGAAAATATTTTTTAAAAATACCCATGAAAGTATGATATTTCATTGGCTATTGTTACTAGCCAAAAAAAGTCAACAACCCTAGTCCAAACAATACAGAAAAATAACAAACAAGTAATATTTTGAGTAAAGAGCTTGACATTTGTTTTTGTGAACAGTTAGTATATGAGCACTTTTTGCCATTTGGCAGAATCCAGAAGAAAGTTTAAAAATTCTACATCCTCTTGAATAATTAGTTGGACTAACCAAGCACTCACTCTTTAAATCTTTGTTGCTTATGGAAATGGTAATTTTAGAATATTTGTACTCTTTCTAAAACTTAAAAGAACAATTATTAAAATACATTTCTAAATTATGTTATAATTTAATAATTAAGAGATCAATGCTTTAGTAAAGGAAAATGATAGCCTAGTAGAGTTAAGGCAACTGAAGAAGCTGTTTTCTGAAATACAGTCCCTTGAAAAAATTATTTAAGACTGCTCTTTTAAAAACTATGGCAATATGAGACAAACTCAAGCAAAACCCATTAGGATACTTCTACTATTGAAATATAATGTGGTTTAGAATATTCCAGAATGCGTTATTTTAAATAAATAAGCATCATTAATCAGAGTTTAAGCTAGCTTTTTTTATCTTGTAAAGCAACAAAATACTGGTAAATACCAACCAGCCAAGCAATACAAATTTGTGTCAGTAGAGGGCACACATTCATTCTAAGAACTACTACTAAAATATTCTAATAAAGCCTGGTACAGTATAAAAATCTAGTTCTTACTAATCTTGTCTCATTCAGACAGCAATAAGACAAATTATCTTTCTCTAAAAAGTGAAATGTTGGGGAGGAAGTTTAGTCTTGCATTCTTTCAGAAATGCAGTCTTATTTTAACACCTTTTCACAGGTGTTCAAGCTTTGCAAAGAATTTCATTTTGCTAGTTTTGAGTTGACATCTCTCCTTGAAGCATAGCCGTGTTGTGGTCTACTGTCTCATTTCAGCTTGTTTCACCAAACTAGCTTTTGTGAAAAATGTACTGCTGAGCAAATGATTAAGACATTTTTTGTTTCTGTTGCACAAAACACAAAATGGATATGCTTTCTTTACATAACCCTAACAATGGTTTGACTAAAGAAAATTGGTGTGTTATGGCAAAAACTGTAGGGGTGAATTAGCTTAAATACTGATGCCTTATCATAATATACATTTTCTGGTGTTAATCCAATTATGCCTTTCAATACTATTTGTTCAATTCAAACTTTAGTTCTCGAAGAAGTATAAGAAAAAGTTGCCTATTATCAGCCTTTTGATATTTCATATTTTTTCCACTCTGAGATGTACAGTATTTCTCTTTTAAAATTTCATTAAGACATTTTCTCCAATAATGCATACCTACAGTGGGGCAAAAAAGTATTTAGTCAGCCACCAATTGTGCAAGTTCTCCCACTTAAAAAGATGAGAGAGGCCTGTAATTGTCATCATAGGTAGACCTCAACTATGAGAGACAAAATGAGAAAACAAATCCAGATAATCACGTTGTTTGATTGTCTTTTTTGCCCCACTGTATATATAAAAAAATATTCTGTACCAGATCTTTTTTGGTGATGAATTTTCATTTTTCTTCATTGTTAATGGTCCATCCTGCCTTTTGAATCTCTTTGCTAAATGAATACTGTTTAGCATTTTCACAGAACCCTTGCCAATCATATATAGTTTCATGCAAAAAATTTAGGCAGTCCTTTTCAAACTTATATTTTGAATCTGCAAATAAATAGTAAGCATACTGATTTGCAGAAAAAGATAATGTTTAACTTTGTACCATGTAAAGGTTGTGCTATCTTCTGTTGCTTGGAAATTTAGTGAAACATACAAATCTACCTGGGGCACCTAAATTTTTGTATGCAAGTATAAATATGAACCAGAACGGATGAATCCTCAACAAATATACTTAAGTTTCTCTTAGCAGAGACATCCATGAGATTAAGGGCTCACTTAGAAACTAAACTGAAAGCCTTAATTAAATTACATATTTTAATGGGGTTTTATTTTTCAGTACACACAATCTATTGCAATACTCAGCCCTGAAAGTTCTTCTCATACATGCATTCTGATACTGAGAGTATAAAACTCAGGTTTGGTAGCATGAAGAAGATGAATAATGAAGGAAGGGAAGAGTTGGAGTTATGATTCCTCTGCCAAATTTTTAACAGTGGAAAATTTTTTATTTTATTTTACTACCAGATAAGCATAAAGATGATTTGGCTTAAAAGAAAATAAGTGAATAAATGAAAACAGAGGATTCATCCTCTCCAACGGCAAACCTACATAATAGGCTACAAAATATCACCAAATTGATTTTTAATGGATAAAAAGGGGACATTAAATATATGAGAATATTAATACATTTAATTGGGTTTTTTTCCTCTTGCCCTAGCCTCAGTCCTGAATTTTTTCACACTGGCAGCAGTCTGTATATACATTTATTACTATACCAGTATAGTAGTTCCCATAATTAGGTTCAATTTTACAGTTCACAAAAAAAGACTGTTCCCACTGATTAAACTTTTTTATACTGCTAATAGCCAACCAGCCAACACCAGCATGCATTCAAGAAATTTAATTATTCCCACTTCAACAATTTCAATTGCACTGCCTTCCCCCCCAAAAACAACAGAAGTTCCATAAGCAATATCTCATAAATTTAGACCATACTGATATGTTCCAGGTATCTTCTGAAAAAAGACCAAAATTACATGATGGTGAAAATTATAAAACAATACTGCTGAAAACAGGATTCCATTACCATTTATAAAAAATTGAAACACTGTAATCAAAAGCTAGGTTTTTATTTGAGCTATCTGAATGTACAATGATTAGCAGGATTTTTAAAATAGAAATAACTCCAGAGTAAAGCTTACGGATAGCCTTGACTCTGAATTAATCCAATGTTAAACAAAAGGACAAACACAAGCAAACGTAGTAAAGATTAACATTCAAGATTTAACTTCATCTAAATAGTTTCCATTTACAAGACTTCTTTAAATTGTTTTATTTTCTGGAATAATGTATATATCTGTAATTACCTTGTATCCACCTTTCCAAAGTGGAGGCTCAACTACCGAAGAGTAATAAGGTCAGTTTGAGGTAGTGTGCAGTATTAAACCAGACAATTACATCCATTTACTTGCAAACTATAGCAACCCAATTAGGCAGTGTATCAGTGATCCTTATAATATGCAGCACAAAAGTGAATATTTATTAGTGTACAGAGTTTTTTTTAAAAAAACAACAATAATTCCATAATAAAGATGGCAAGTTGTTTTTTCACTAATGGCTTTTATCTCATGTAAGGTTCTGCAGAAATTACCATGACTGTCAGTAATAATGAAGAACCAGAAACAAATTCAATCTGGAATTGTCAGTATTTGCTTAAATGCTTACCAAATTCTTAAAATCTCTTGGTGAAAAAAGGCAATTTGCCACCCTTTACCTCATCTTCTAAAAATTACTGTACATTTTAGTATGTTTTAGGAGTACAATTTTACTGCTAAGTAAAATTGAAGTAATTTATTTCTTAACAGTATTCTTGCGTCCTATTAGAAGGAATCATATTTCTCCCACGCCATAAGAGCCAGTGTGCATCAAAAATACATAATTCAGATTACTTAAAAGTCATCACTAATTTGTTTTGGTAAGGTTAAATATATCATGCTTATTCAATATGAATGGAATGGACGGAAGTATAGTGTTTACATCTTTTATATTAAGTTGCTACATTTTGAGGCAGTACTTACCTCTTTACTACTAGTAAATAAATGCACAACTTTACCCATATACTTCTCCTATATGTATGCAGTTGATTGTTAAGACAGAGCAGCTAGTTGTAAATTACTGTTGGTAATAGCAACTAGGGGAGAACTCATTGCCTAACAAACAAATCATATAGAGTGGCAAATTCTACATTCTTTATAAATACAATCTGAAATGTAGGGCAATATAATCATAATATAAATCAGCTTGCTACTGATACATACAGTTGCAAACATCCTATTGTAAAATAGCAAGTTGCTTGCATCAGCACACAACAGTAATCCATATATTCATCAATCGCAATCTACATCTTTGGCTGGTATATATAATCACTTATGTCGCTATTTATTCCACTGTTCTAAGAAAGGATATATGAAACAACACTGAGATTAAACTGAACTTTCTTGGACCAACTTTTAATTTGAATTAAGGACTGTAGAGAAAAGATGTAGTATTTTTAATCTGAAAGTCAAGAAGTTAAACTACCAAAATGTAATTAATTTTCTCAGTATTTCATTCAAATCAACACTATTTTTAGGATCAATGTTCAAGCTCCAAGCATTTGAGATTTTATTGATTTTGAAATACACCCATTGAAGTCATTAAGTCTATGGGACTGATAACTAAAACTGAATCCAATCGCTAGTGCATTAGTCTAATTGGAGAAGGTATGTATTTTTAAATGTACTAATAAAAGATTTCCTTTAATCTATACTGGTAAAACAGCATCTCAAGCAAAGAACTGGTTGCTAATTTTCTTGAATTCAATCTCTGTGTGATCAAATTGCGATGTGATACAAATAGTTCATAGAGGTTGAGATTGGCTTAAGTATATTAAACATATTAAAACTAATTCAAATATTATTTTTAAATAGTATGGATTGAATCATTACATTCCTAGATCTAACACTGCAACTGACAAACATTTGCTAGCTATTGTGACAACTCATACTTTGCCTTATATATTTAATATATTAAGTCCTTCATTTATGAAATCAAAAAAGCAATTTAATTAGAAGCCAGAATGGCTTGCTCAAAATGGGAGCGTACATTTGTCAAATGTCTTCTATCCCCTAAAAAAGTGGATGATATAAGTAGGAAAACTTCTGGCAACAAGAAATCAATCTAGATTTTAGGAATTACTAGATTTTAGCAAGATGTCACATCAGAAATTGTGCTCTCTTACTGTATCACAGAGAAAGAACTAATCAGGAACAGTTTATGTTTCGCACAAACACTTCAGAATTGTAGATTTTTTTTCTTAAGAGTTAAACACATCAGAATCTAAGCATTTACAATACATCATACAATATTCTCAGACAATCACAAGAATAAGCAGAACAGGTTAACTAAGTAAGGCTTTAAAATAGAAACACAGTGTGTATTTGAATATTATTTTGCTTACAGGACAGGTTATATTTTAATTTTATTCAAGCAAAAATGTATTCTAGGGAAAGGCAGCTTATTTTATGATGAGTTGTCAACATTTGTTTTACTATATAGGAGTACATTAGTAAACTTTTCATAATAATTGAAACAATTCTATATTGTAAAACATTCAAATCAAATCAAGTGTCAACTAAGTCTATAACTTTGCATGTTTGTCTATATAAAAAAAATCAAATCAACCTTAGATTTTTTGGGAAGATTTTTACATGATTATTTTAAAATAGCTGTATATAAAGTTCCTTAGATTACTTGCCAATATCATGGAGATATTGGTTCCATCTTTTGTTGAGTTTCTATCGGCCTTAGAGCAGTGCTTTGAAAACAGCATTTTTGGCCATTAATTAGTCAGGAAAAGAGGGGAAAAAAACACTGAGAAGACAAGGTAATAAAATACTTATTCTGATTTGCTCCCCATATAAGGCCTGTAAAATTCAAGTGGTTGTCTTCATTCTTTTTTTATTCCTTCAAATGCAATGGATGTTTGTATTTTATAACTGCTTCACTTATACCTGTGCAACAGAGTATGTCACAGTACATTTTGAGATGTTTTAAAAATATTGTATATAAACTTGTTTGGGATATGCTAAAGCATTTGGCAACACTTTTATAGCATCAGAGTTTACATAATTAAAATTTTACTTCCTTCTAAGATTTTTGTACATCTTAAAAAGACTTGCAAATTGATTTAAGTATAGAAGAAAACTTGCACAAAATATATAAACTACACAGGTTTTGTTCCATTATCTACAATTCCACTTAATACTGGCATTAAAACCTTCATTAATTATGTTTACAAATCATTTTACCTGTACATTTATGAAGGCAACTGACCTGATTTGAAAACAAAACCATCAGGTTTTACGTGGTGGCCATTAAGATCTGGAGTTCAGCAATGAAATTCAACAAGTAACTAAACAAAGCAGTTTACAAATTCACCAGTTCCTGTGATACAAATTGTTTTAATCTTTCAAGATACTGTACGTAAAGTTCCACATCATTATGTCCTGCCCCTTCAAGCCACAATGGTTCCACAGGTCTTTGGCAACGTTCAAATAATGCTAGGCCATGTGAAAAGTCAATCACTTCATCTTCAGTCCCATGGATTATTAACACTGGAGAAGTTATTTTAGATATCTTGTCAATACTACATGAACACAGAAAAAAAATAACACACATAACAGAAATTTCCACAATATCTTACATGAGCATATAGTTAAAAAAATTTACTATGCTTTATTGACAGTGTGCCATTAGAGCAGTGGTCTTCAAACTTGGCCCTTTTATGACTCATGGACTTGAACTCCCAGAATTCCTCAGCCAGGCATGCTGCTGAAGAATTCTGGGAGCTGAAGTTCATGAGTCATAAAAGGGCCAAGTATGAAGACCCCTGCATTAGAGTTTATTTGGTGGAGATATTCAAAACCAGGACACACAAATTCATGTAGAAATTAAACTTTTGGGGAAAAAATACAAGACTGACATCCTGTGGTATATATAGCAGAATTCTCCTGGTACTGAGAAACAGTATAATGTGAGATTTTTTCCTAACCTCCCCTTAGGCTCCCAACACCACCTTCACGTTTCAAAGAAGAAAAAGACATTTTGCAGCAATATATTAATGATGCTGAAGACTAGAGGAGGATGGAAGCATTGGAGAAAGTTGCTGGCCTATCTTTCTTTCATGTAGCCCAGTTCTTTCTGCAAAAAGTAAAAACTTGAGTACAGGTAGTCCTCAACATACAACCATAAATGGAATCAGAGTTTCTATTGCTAACAAGGCCAAGGCCGTTGTTAAGTGAATCACACCCAACTTGATAATCTTTTTTGTCATGGTTGTTAACCAACTGACTGCAAATGTTAAGTGAATCATGTGGTCATTAAGTGAATACAGCTTCTCCCACCGATTGATTGTCAGAAGCTAGCTGAGAAGGTCCCAAATGGGGATCCCATGAATCTGGAACGCTGCAACCATTGTAAATACCTACTGTGTTTGCCCGAAAATAAGTCTTATTATTATTATTTTTTATCTCCAAAAGAGGCACCAGGTCTTATTTTCAGGAAGGGGGTGTCTTTTCCACTCACCTCACGGTGACAGCCCTGCCCAGCTGGCCCACTTCTTCTGCGGCTGAAGAAGCAGCTTCATACTGCAGCTGAGAATGGAGCTCCAGCCTGCATTTTGCAGTCAGAAGCCTTTCCAGAAGGCCTCTGTAGCTGAGAACCGAGCTACGGATTGAATCCATAGCTCGTTTCTCGGCTGCACAGGCCTTCTGGAAAGGCCTGTGATTGCAAAATGCAGGCTGGAGTTCCATTCTGCAGATTGAATCCATAGCTCGGTTCTCAGCTGCAGAGACCTTCCGGAAAGGCCTCTGATTGCGAAATGCAGGCTGGAGTTCCATTCTCAGCTGCAGAATGAGGCTGCTCCTTCAGCCGCAGAAGAAGTGAGTTGGTGAGGCAAGTGTCGATCTATGGGAGGCCTAGCTGTAATGGTAAGCTCCACCCACTCAAGCTTATTTTCGGGGTAGGTCTTGCTTTCAGGGACTCACGGTACCAGTTGTCAAGAACCTGAATTTTGTTCTCGTGACCACGGGGATGCCGCGATGCTTGTAAATGTGAGGACCAGTCATAATCACTTATATCTATGTCATTCAAACAATCACTAAACAAAATGCCTGTAAGTCAAGGCCTACCTTTATTAAGATGGGCAGGCCTTATTGCAACCCACAGATTTTATTTAATATATTTTAACTGTCTGATTTATAGTAGGATTGAAGTGAAAACAAAGTCCAGTTACTGAAAACAGGTTTCTAATTTAATGACTTTTCTTTTGACATTCAAGTAAAAGAGCACATGGATGAGACAACTAATTTCCAACTACATTTTTTTAAAAAAGTACAGCAACTTACTTTGGGAATGCATCAAAGCAGTACGTCTTCTTTATATCAGGAAAAGCTACTCGCATTCCTGAGGTCAGTGGAGAATGAAGAATTACAGCAGCACTTTCATAACGAGCAGCAAGATCCACAGATGGCACGGTTCCTATGCTTTGGCCATATATAATCACATTTTCAGGGCGAATTCCATATCTGAAAAAGTAGTTTTTTATGTAATTTCAGTGATGAAATATGCTATGAATAAAGTAAATATTCAAGTGAACATAAAATAGTAAAATCTTCTATCTTACAGAATGTAAAAAATAAATCATTTTATCCCGTTTATGAAGGGTAAAAAGTTTCACAAGTACAATTATATTCAGGCAAATACTTTTAAGTGAAATGTATCAAGAATATTATACTTTTAAAACTAAAAAATATAGTCATTAGTATATTTTTAAACAGAGATTATAAAAAAGAGCTTATAAAAATGACATTCAACATTTGATAAATATCTGTCCTCTCAGATGGCGGTTCAATGTCTATATTGCTTTCTGAAAATTTAAGAGCACATATAGCTTATTAATCCAATTAAGATTTTTCTAAACTGGTTTTACATACACAGAATCACACCTCATTCTTTCTGGTGAGAGGAATGTATGATGCTCCTTTTTTGCTGAATGATAACTTCCGTTTTATGCCAACTAGAATGCCAGCCAGGAAGCCAAACAAGCAATGAGGCAAGCAGTATTTCAATATTTAGAACAGTGTTTTCCTAAATTGGCAACTTCTAGGTGTGTGGAGCAACTAACAGAATTCTCATCGGCTGTCATCTGCTTAAGGAATTCTGTGATGTGAAGTCTACACACCCTGGAAATTTCAGTTCCATTCAAGCACACTGATTTAGAGCATCAGTAACCCTTACCCCACCCCATCTTAGAACATGTGCAAAAAGTGTACTAGTAACTGCACAATTTCTAATTAAGAAATATCAGGCAGTATTCTGATCAAGGAACTACTCAAAACTATAAAAAGTCAGAGAGAGTATACAATTCTCAACTTCAATGTCACCTGAATAAAAAGCCATTTAAAATGGATTTGCTATGTTACTAACATCTACTGTTTAAAAACAAATAAGTATATAAGTATGTTCAAACTTTAAAGTGATTTAAATTATTATTTATCCCTACTCCACCATAAAATCACAAGAGACACTGACCTACTAATTTATAAGTATTTAGGCAAGGATCCGGTTTATCTTGTTTCAAACTAGAGGTCCCAATAATTACTTAATTATTACTAGACTTAAGACTTACATACAATCCTATACACAGTCAATAAAATCAAAGGGGTTATTCAGTCAACATATGCAAGTTTTTAAGGACAAATAAACAAATCCCTATTTCTATATGCATTTCCAAATAATTAAAACATGAAGAGTGACCTTACAGTGCAAAAATATTTTTGAAAAATGTAGGAATGTTGAAGACAGAAATAATGCATTGGAAACATCAGTCTTAATTAGATTACTTAAAAAAAAGGTTAAGAAATTAGTTTGCAAAAAAAAAAAAAAAAAAAACATCATGCCTAGTAACAGCAAGAAAAGATAATCCACCACCAACTGGAGCAAACAGTAACTGCTCTGGATAAACAGAAGCATAACAACAGCTTGTTCACAGATATTCTTCCTCTCCACCCACAAGAATGAAAAATACAGTGCAACCATCTACTATGATAATGCTGAAACTGCATGTGTGGTTTAACCAGAAATATTCAGGTAAGTAGTACACACATTGAGTTAAAAACAGCAACAGCTGCTGCTTGTACTATAATCAGTGCGGAAAGGATGGCACAGGTGCTGTTGGAAAGGATGTAGGAAAACAAAGGAATTAATAAAAATTTGGAATGTATCTTATCAACATAAAAATGAACAGAGCAAAAAGATAAGAAGTCTTAGCTGTGAGGTAGCCAGATTTTTATTTAAAAAATATGCATGTCAAAAAAAATCCTTAAATATGTCTCCAAATATGCATATTAGAATGACTGCCTAAAACTTTCATTCTCAATGTTCAGGCTACAGAAGAGCCACAATAGCTCTGTTAATACTATGCCATTATTTTAAATTAATTGTTGCTCTAGTGATATAGCTCATATATAACAACAAGCCATAGAGCATGGTTTACAAATCAAAATGTTTAGATTTCTGTAATACAGTGCTACACCTAAATAAACTACATGATGGCTTAGAATAGGGGTTTCAAACTGCTGTCCCGCAGGCCAGCTGCAACATGCGGAGACCATGCCCACCCCAGCTCTGGCAATGCGAAAAAAGTCGCAATACATCACGACACGTCATGTGATGTGGCGAGTTTGACACCTGTGGCTTAGAATGATGGGAACTTACACCATGATGCTTTAATATAAAGAAGCGTTCAGTGTAGAATCCTTACCACGCAAAATTAGCTTGATTCCAATCATTTATTTTCTGAAGATATGAATTAATCTGAAGCACTGATTGAATGTAGCACCTGATTTTCTTTACCAATGAAAAATATATCAATAATATTAATATTTTACTAATCTATACTCTATTGAACTGAACTCCATTGCCACAATGTAAACAAAAGCATTATTTATCACAAATTAGTAATATATCCCTTACCTTACTTAGTGAATTAAAAAAATATGAACAGATTTTTAATGTAAAATCTCTCAAACGGCTGAGCAAACAAGGGCAAGTAGAGTCCAATTTCCTCATGTCTTATTTTTTACAAGTCTCTAATAAAGCCTTCCTGAGGATTGAAAAAATCTAAATAACATAGACTTTGGAATAGGGGATTGGCAAGGAAAAAAATGTGAGCACAGTTACAGTCACTGTGGCACACAGCCATTCACTCTACCTTTCCCCAGTCCCCATGCCACAATTGGTCCTTTCTGCAGACTTTTCCCGATGCTCAGATAAACTTTTTCAGGAGGGCTTCTGCTAGGCCTGTTATGCGCACAAATTCACTATGAGAATAAACAAAAATTCTACTAAATTTGTAAAATAATATAACTCTATTTACCTTGTTCTAAGAGCTACCCAAGCAGCATCGATGTCAGCATACAAGTTCTTCTCTGTTGGTTTTCCAGAACTTGCTCCATATCCAGAATAATCATATGAAAATATGTTGCAATTAATCCGTGAACCAAGTCCTATGTAAAAGCTGCTCATCTGACCTAAATCAACAGCATTCCCATGCGAGAAAAGTAAAGTATACTTGGCGTTAGGGGAACAACGCACAAACATACAGGCAATCCTGTTACCTTTGCTGGTTCTAGTCATGAAACATTCAATAGCATCTTTTTCTCTAGAAGAGTATTGCCAGTCTGCTCGATCAGAAAGATGTAGAGTCCAACGACTCCCACTTTCATCACACATGAGTGTATAGGTGGGGTCTGGGGGCAAAAATGCCAGTTTGGAAGCTATTTTTCCCGGACATGGTGGACAGCAGAATAGGCAGCAGAGTTCACTAAATGAAAGATTGTTCATCCTCCAATCTGAAATAAGAGGGAAAGGATGTTACCTTCCAGTAGGAATGCCATCATCATCATCATCATCAAATACTAATGTACCAGGAATTTTAGAAAAATTTAAAAGGAGTAGATCAAATTCATTACATATGATTTTCAGTAAAACATTGAACTTTTACATATAATACCAATACCACATAATTATTGCTAAAACAGCCAGCATAGGGCCTTCAAATCAAAATTTTGATTAAGAAGGAATTAGTGTTCTAAAAAAAAAAAAACTGGTTTAATGGTAAACTCATTCCTTTTTTTTTCCTGAAGTGGAATCTAATAACACCATTAGGAATGTTATTTAGCTTTCTACTTATAATAGCTCAGTTATAGATCAACACCACAACACTGAGTTATTTAGAAACCACTTGTAAGTTGTAACCAACTTAAGTATGACAAAGCAATGATTAATACAGCAGGTGTAACATTCATAATCAACTGAATTTTTGAATGCATTTTTTTCAGGAACTGCCAATATATTGCAAAACTTAGAAAAAAAATTATAAAATATAACTATGATCAGACAGCAAATAATAAAGCAATTCTGCTAAAGAGTGCCTTATGCACAGAATAGTACACAAGCTGAAATACTAATTTGAAGAGGCCTTTTGACTTAGGAGAAAAAAATGATTTTCATTTGCCTCAATCAGATTTATTTTATTTTATTTTTAATTTAACTTTTTAAAAATCTTTATGTTGTTAATTCTTTAAGAAGTTCAAACAGGGAATAATGAATTGTTTCAAAACAGTACTTGACAAAAGGATTACTACTTCCACCTAAGGAAGTGCTGTTTGACTAAATAATGCAAGAGTTGCTGAGATATACCAGGTGAAAAAGAATTTGCCGAAATCAAGCCAAGCATTTTATATAATTCCAACAGCACATCACATTTGTTTACTATTTATTAGTACATGTGAATATTTCAAACAAACTAAAGCGTAACTTTAAATCAATGTTAATCATAGTTACCATGATTGAACTATACTTTTTAATATAAACAAACTAAATTGTAACTTTAATCATAGTTACCATGCTTGAACCATACTTTTTAATATCCAATTTTCTTAAACCCATGCAGCAATCATGAGATACCAGCAAAAGGAGCAGTCACAGAGAGGAATCCATCAGGGTTGCTATGCTGAATCCAAACACTTTTGTCTGTTTTATATCTGAATACTGACTACTTATTGTTTTCACACATAACTTTAGGGACCAGAGTGGTTTTGTTTGGCGTTTAATTGGCTTTAGTTTGATTCTGTTTCAACTACATGCTTGTAACTTCTGTTGTATTTTTATTGTTCTTGTAATAAATTTTAAAAATCTTATTAATAGCATTGGTATCTTAAAAAAGATCACTGCATCGAACACACTATTCTAACCAGAACATATTATTGTACCAAGAATGCTATGATCTTCCTTAACAATAAAACTTTTGATTAAGTATTTTTAAAAAATTATGCTGTGCATTTATTACCCCTCCTTGAAAAACAAGAGCCTCGGGAATTAAACAAAGCTGAACATAGCTGAGGAGTCTGCAATTCTTGTGTCTGGTTTCTTTAAAAAGTAAATTAGATGCACAATAAATCTATGAACAGTTTCTCAGAAGTCTAAGTACATTTTATTACAGCACTAGCAATGGTACCACACAATAGCAAATATCACACAAAATATATCACAAGTCTCCAAAACAAGTTTACGGACTAAGCAGAAATTTAGATAGAAACAGAAACTTTCATTTTTGAAAAAGGAATTCATTTAGTTTTAGACAAATGAATTTTAGTTAAAATAATTCAAATTATGTTTTTACTGAAAACTGGTAAAAATTGTACTTTCTAAATGTATGTTATATTCCATAATTACTTTGAACAATAATTCTCATGGAAGTTGCTGCTTGGTATAATTGTATTCTAGCAATTCTTTCTCTATTAGTTTGCTAAATAACTTAGATATTAAATCTGTTTTCTCTTATTTAGCTACTAACAAATTTAACACATGTGCAATATGTGCTATATTAAATATGAGTTGGTGTAACATCTTTGCATAACAAGGAATTTGATAGCAGCACCCATGATGCTAATACTACTTCCTTTAGAAGTGTGACTAAGAAATATTAAAGTGCACTGAGGCACATTCTCACTATGCAGTTAGCTCAGCAATGTACATGCTTAAAAATGGAAGCCTAATATTTACAATATAAAATTCAGAGACATTTCTGTACTACAGATTAGGTGAAAAAAGACTATTTCATTAAATATATCTTTTCTCACAACCTCATCCATTTATAAGACTTCCATTTGAATGTTTGATAGAACCTGAGCAAATAGTAAACGGAGGGATTATAGATCAATCTTGCAACCCAAAATCAACCCAATTCAAAATCACATCCTTTTTAATTCAACAGGATTAACACCAATGTGTGCACAAGAAGAAAGCAGATGGATCTTTCATGACTTTTTTTAGGTACATTCAAAAAAGATGAGATTCTAGTTTTTTCAGTCTTCAAACCAGCAGATACTGAAATGACATTCTCTGATATTCTAGCCATAGTAGTTAAAGACCAGTTGTTGCTTTGAAATTACAAAAAGTTTGCTTAAATTTTATTCCTAAGCTTCTAAACAGATCCATGCTATGAATCAAGAGAGAATGAGAAATGAGTATACACAAAAGGCCCTGACCCTACTGTGACATATCACACTTGACAACCCTAACCTTTTCCCTGGGTCATATGATATGGCTTCAGCCTACAAGTGAAACAGCCAAAGGTTATCAATATAAAAGAGGCACAAAACAAAAAGTTCAGGGAGTCCTCAACTTATGACCACAATTGAGCCCAAAATTTCCATTGCTAAGCAAGGCATTTGTTAAGTGAGTTTTTGCTCCATTTCACAACCTTTTTGCCATAGTTAAGTGAATCACTGAAGTTGTTAAGTGATCATATGGTCATTAGTGAATCTGGCTTGTTGGAAGCCAGCTAGAAAGGTTACAAATGGTGATCACATTACCCCAGACAGTGCAACTGTCATAAATACATGCCAGTTGCCAAACACCCAAATTTTGACCAGGCGACTAGGGTGATATTACAATGATTGTAAATCCAGTCACAAGTCACTTTTTTCAGTGCTATTGTAACTTTGAATGAGGACGAAATGTATCTCTCAATTTTAACACCGAAATTTAACACCATTCTTCCAACAAGAAACAGGAAAGACCTTTATTTTATTTGCAAAGAACGAGGGTACTGTATAGCCACACAATTCCATTTTAACAATATTCTGAAACAAAAACAACATATATCTTTATCTTCAAGTGCAGTAGCTCCACTATTCCTCACTGCAATGTCCATTGCAATAATGAAGGATGCTGAATTGTAGTTTTGTGGCTTATCACTTTTTCACAGTCCCACTTGAAAATAACTCTGCCTAGTAGCCAATCAGCTTCAGTTAGATTATTCTACAATATCTAACTAGTCATACTATTTTACATATGGTTATTTCTGCTCTCCTATCTTCCTATATAGGAAGAAATAGGGTGCCTTTTTCCATTTATTAATTTTGAAAATCAAGGAAGAACTAATGCCAGTAAGAGTGCAACTGGCTCTTCTCTCCTGGTAGCCTCATTCAAATTCAGAAATATACTATTCTATTTAGTGTGTGAAACATACATTTAATTAAACTATATGATGAGCATTTCACATTTAATGAAAGCTTTCGCAAACTAAACATTTATTACACTTACATGTCTGCCAAACTGGAAAGACTCAAAGTGGCTTACATTAAAAACTCAATAAAAATAACCAGAATCCAAAAGGTAATTAAAAAATTAACACTATTGGGAAATACATAAAAAAGTTTCAATCACCTTATAGCATGATCACAAACACTTCATTCCATAGTCTGCTCAGTCACTTTTTTACACCTTTTAGAGCCAGATTTGTGCCAAATATTTAGGAGGAGCAACAACAGAGAAGGTACACTACTGGATCCCATAAGATGTCATTGTTTTACTGAAAGGATCTGAACCATACCTACATGGTCAGATCTTATTGGATGGGGAAGGGCATTTGGAGAAAGGCAATTCCATAGATAGCCAGACCCAGATAACATTGTGTAGATCATGGTAGGTAATTTTCTCAAGGGGCCACATAAGAAGCTGGGACTGTTGTGGAGGGCTGAACCAATAGGACTGTGAAAGTGCATAGGCACACATACCCGCGCATACATAAATTTTTAAAAAAGCAGTAATCTCCTTCAAAATAAAAGTAATGCAGTTTATTGCATGCATGGCATACACTTATTTACATTTGATTTCTAATTTCCAATTAACCTCACATGGACCAGATAGGGACAGCCAAAAGATTGGCCCAAGGCCGTAAAATGCCCAAATCTGTTATAGATAACATTTTGAATTGTACATGCTCTTCTTAGTTAAGCTTCAGGGAACTCTCATGTTTAGTCAGGACCATATTTTTTTGAAAATCTTATTTGTGGAAAAGAAATATTTTAGCATGGTATTTTGTGGAAGAGAAATACCTTGATATATTTTTCCCCACAAATATCTTTCTACAAATAAATAATGTACCAGATACCTAGGCATGTTGAAAGTCCTTTAATAAATAATAAAGCTAGTTGCTAGCATAACTAACTTGAATATTTTGTGCTATTTCCTTTTAGCCATTCTTCCTTAGAATGCAATGAACAAGTCATCAAAATGGAATGTTAGGGTCATGGCATACAGATTGTCATGCATTTTTAATATGCATTCAAAACTGGAAGTAAAATATGAATTTGTTCTAAGTTTGGAGTTGGTAACATACAAACATAGGATGCATGACTGGATGATATATGTTATCAAAGAACACATGGGATAAACTATCAGAAGAAATAAGAAACTAGACTATATCAGTCTTACCCTGACAAAATGTGAAGCTACATAAATGCTTGATTTCTTGAAATAAATTTTAAAACAACAGACCCTCCCCCAAAATAATTTAAACAGTAAAATAACTCTTAAAGAGTTTCAACTGAACTCGTTTAAATTTTAGCACATACAAAAGAAACACATGACAGCACTGTTAACAAACAGAAACACAATCTACCCCATCATAACAACAGAAACCCCATCTTGTAGGTATGTTAGTCATTCCAAATTGGTCATTTTACACCCTCAAAAGGCTAAATTTTTAGGAAATTTTTAGGATCCCAATAAGAATGAGAAACCTACTTGTTTATATTAGTTTTAAGCTAGCAATATAAGCCTCCAACAAAAGTCTTTAAAAAAACCACAGTACAGTATAGTCCTTCAAAGAAATTCTCATCCAAAGACTTCTTTAGATCTTACGAAAATCCAAACAGGGTCGCAGGAGTGGGGCGAGGCTAGTGGGAAGAAAAGCTTTGTTCAGAAACACGGCCAGCACTACTTGGCGCTTTTCTATCCCCTAGAACAGTGTGCCTTTCATCCTCTCTCTCTCTCTCTTCCAAAGGCTGCCTCGTATACAAAAGAAGGACGAGCACAGCGTAGGTCATTCTCTCCACCAAGACCCGAGTTTTCCCCTCTGCAGAACACACGTTCATCATGCCAGCGCTCCCCTCGACTTCTCGGCCAGACGAGCACCTTCCTCCCCTTTCCCCTGGCTCAACCGCCCGGCTCTCTAAGCCGTGTCGATGCTCACACCGGGAGACGAGACGAAGCTCCGTCCACGGTACCCCGGAATTTCGCGGGGAGACGAAGGCGAAATCACGGACCCGCGTCCTGGCGCCGCAGTGGAAGGCCGGTGTATTGCAGAGGAGAGAAGGGGAGAGGGAGAGATGGAGGGCAATTGCGGGGACATACGGAGGAGGGCGCTATCCACTCCATGCGGGACAGATTTCGCGGGCCCAGCAGAGCGGCTCCCGTTCCCAGAGCTCTCTCGGCGTCCTAGTCCTGATCCCCCCGAAAGCCCGCAGAACCGCAGGCGCCCTCAATTATACCTCAGACAAGAATTTCTCTCCCCCCCGCCTTTACTTCGGCCATGACTGCTGGCGAGACGCGAGGCCACTATCTTTAGCGACTCTCCCCCTCCCTCAAACTGAGGCAACAAAGAAGGCGCTCACCTCCGGACTCGCGCTCCGCGGAGAGCGCACGGCCGCGTCCAACTGCCTAGCAGAGTGGCGGGCGCGCTTCGGCGCTCGCTCCCGGCTCGCCCACAGCGCTCGGCCCGCTCCTGCCAAAGCTCTCGGGGCGCCGCCGTTCGAAAGCCAAAAGGTTCAATTAAGCCGAGCAATCTCGAGGCTCCAACGCCGGCCTAAAACGCCGGCTCGAGTTCCACCCTTCCTCTCCTCAGCGCCTCAGGAAAAAAACAACAAAAACGAAGCTTAAAAGCGCGGCAGAAGCTCCGGTGCGCGTTCCGTGGGAGGAAAAAAAAAATCCAGCCCACCCCAAGGGGAACTAAACAAAATAAGCCACAGAGAGAAGCAGAGGTATAGACCCCTGCCAAGCGAGGCGAGGGGCGGGACTTAAGCCTCTCTGACCGGTAGCCCTCGGGAGCCGACCAATAAAATCACATCTCCCAGCTGTGTGCTCTTGTCAGATTTCCTGGCAGGAAGGCGGGATCTTCCTGACTGAAGCCAATCGCAGCCGCTCTGCCACTCGAGGTAACCTGAGGCGCTCCGACAAATCTCTTCGCCGGATGTGAGGAGCCGGTTTGCTTCCGGGCGAGGTGAGAGGCATGGGAGATGAGCTCGCAGAGAGGGAACGTGTCTCGGACGCGAGCTCAACGGCACCAGAACGCTCAAGCCTTCCGGAATGATAAGTACGACTCCAGCGCCCAACGCAAGGTATGAGGCCGGGTTTCAGGAGGTTTCTCCCCCCCCCTCCTTTCGGTCTCAGCCTATTGGAAATGACGGCGGCGGCAGATCTCTTCGTGGGTCGATCAAATATCTTGGACCCAGACTCGTTTATTTTAATTTAGATGCGCAAACCCTAATGTCAGGGGTGGGCATCTATGGCAACTTTACGACCTGTGGACTTCAACTCCCAGAATTCCTGAGCCGGCATGTCCACAGGTTGTAAACTTGTCGTAATTGCGGTGTTTCCCCTCTCTAGGAGGGCGGCCTGCAAAAGAACTTGGGAGGTTCTGCACTTTTTGAAAATAATGAGGGAGTTTTCGTGCAGTTATTTTAAGAGGCAGAAGATGCGTGTGCCTTGAGGTGCCTTGAACAGTGCCTGGAAATTTTTGATTGCACCTGGTCATTTTCTGTTTGTCTGTTTTAGAACACGCACGCACGCACGAACCCTCATTAAAACGGCCTGGCTAAATGGGTATGGCTGAGAAAGCAGCGTTTTTTGAATACACTTGAAATACTCATCATTGTAACCACCCACTTAATATGCTAGAGTTAAAGAAATATGCTACATTAATCAAGCTTAGGGTGGAAGTTAGGTGTGGTTGGTAGAATGGTGACCCTAATTTATACTATGTAGAAAATGGGAGGAAGTTGTTTCACTTAAAAATTGAATTACACATTTACTTAAGCCACTAATTGGCCATCCTTTAGAAAGGAATCAAAACATACTAAATTAGTTTACATCAATGAAATAACCACCTTTGCAAAATCACAATTTATGTTTTTGTTTAACAAATAAGTATCCTGCTATAATGATAAAAAGATAAAAATGTCAGATTCAAACTAGATTAGTCAGATTTAAGCAGTATTAAGATCAAAAGTGGACTCGTGATTTAATTCCTGGTACATTTGAAAGGAGGTAGGTTAAGTGGATATAATCTGAATCTGATCCAAATAAACACATAATGGCAGAACAGTAGAAATGCAGTAAATACTATCAATTTAAAATTGAATGGCCTATAGAAGCCTGGGGCAGTAAGAAAGTTTATATTAGAAAGAATATCATGTGAAAAAAGGTCTCTTCAAATCCTAGAGATGTTTCCAGGATGGTAGAAGAATGTTTTCAAGAACAAGCCCTTGACCGTGATCAGGAGGTTTATTTGCTAATCTTAAGTGCCTAAAAATTTCAGGCATAAAATGTTATTTTTCTAAGTAATGAATAACATTTGTGAAGAAAACACAAATATGATGATAGAATCTGTATAAATGTAAAAGGCAATGACTATTTACTGTACTGTATATTTCTTACTAGCATCTAATTCTAGGCAATTTTTAGTTTAATAGGAAAAGAAATTTTTACTTTATGAATTAGGCCTGAGAAACGTATCTATCATTGGCAGTCTTGTGAATTGATGCAATTCTTAGACACACACAATTTTAATCAGAAATAAGGAGGTTGTGTCAATCTTTATCTAAATCTTACTGGTTTTCAGTAGAAGTGGAAGAATAAAAAAAATGACTATAAAATAGCAGGTAGCAACATTTGGATGACCTTATTTGCTTCTTACTTTATAAGAGATGACAGGGGAAATATGTGGGCTCTAGGCTAGAGTGGGAGGTAGAATGAGTATCCTAGAAGAAAAGTCAAATTGCTTCTGTACTGTTGCAAGGTAGTTCTTTGTATTTGTGTTTGTAGAACTGCCAGGAGTCAGCTCAACTCAAGAACATCACTACCTGTTGTATGATCAGAGGCTAAAAATGTAATGTGAGTTAGATTAGATAGTAAAGTCACCTTCAAGATAGTTACACAAAGAAGCATGGCTTAATGCAATTGTGAACCCAACCTTCATATTTGTTGTTACATTAACAAGCACTCTGACAGTATATAAAAAGCTATTAAAAGAAACAAACTGCATTCAGGAGAATTAGAATATAGGTACTATAAAGCACATATATGCATGTGTGCTCCATATCAGTATATGAACATGTATAATGGCTTTTGTTCCAACTAGAAATAAAGTTCGTTTGTTTGCTTTCCTATCCTGTTGTCCTTAACAGAAGACTTTTTAAAGCCTAAACTGTTCTGTATTTAGAATGACAATGGTTAACTGAGGTAAATGACTGAGGGCGTGCATACTTAGGATGTGTACAACTGCTGTATCAGGAATCTGTTACACATTCCCTTAAAATATTGTGCAATATAACTGTAGCTACTAGATGAAAAATGGCTTTGTTGTTACAAATTAACGTGTTCCATCAGGGTAAACACCTACCTATTACCAAATTCTGCTTTCCATTTTCTATAGACTAGATGCCTATAGGAAGTCTGAAAACAAGTTATAAGTTCAATAATCATCTGCTGCTGATCCATAATAACTAGAATATGGTTTTTATTTAGAAAGCAGTAAATATTCTTTCTGTAAACTTTGGTGACATAAAGCTGCTGCATTTTATGATAGGCAGCTTCAATTATGTGATTTCAGAACTATGTGTTTATCCTACTTTTGACATCATTCAGTTTCCGTGGATGATTCTAGAGGCAGCTATTATTATACTACAATAGCAAAAAATATGTTATTGTATCTTTATTTTGTATAATGTATAAAGCTACATCACATTCTGCAAATGATAAATATATATAAGTATTATGTTATTGATGCTCACTTGTATGTAATTTGCTGATCTGAATGTATGTTAAAGCCTATTAAAAGATCTTCCTTCCCTTTTTCCAAAAATGCTTTATTTATTTGCGCAACAATGTAGTAGCCAATAATGTTGTGTTTTTTCTGTTTATTAATCATTGTCCAGTACTGCATACAGATGGCATGATGGCAGTTATTTGTGCACCGGAAACAATAGCCTGATTTTGGTCATACTCCTGAACAATATTAATACTGGAAGAGCCAGTTTTAGCTTTATGCTTAACAAGTAACAAAGGTGGAGTGTCATAACCTGTGGCAAATAAAATAGGTTGAAATAATGCTTAGGTAATAATGCTTAGGTATACATTTGTTCTGTAATTAATTATAATTACAGAACAAATGTACACCTAAGCATTATTCAAAGATAGCTGTAGGCTAATGTATAAATAATTCCTTATTTGCCTTTGTTGCACTGGATTTTCAGCCCTTTAAAAACAAATGATTTTTTCACTGGAAGCATTTAAAGGAAATTCTTGTGTTGTTTAGTTTGTATAATTATAGAAAGGCAGTGAAACCCATATATATATATATCAAAAAAAATATAGTCATTGATACGGAACAAACATTTTAAAAGATAAAGAGGAGGATAATTGTGAAATATACTTTATATGCTACAGTTGGCCTATTTAAATTTCAGTTTCCTCCTATGAGTCAGTGATATGGCACAACTATGCACTGCTGTAATGCTTACTTTTTAAATTTCTGTTCTTGCATTTTTCTAATGATAGAAGTCACATATTTTTCCTTGTGTATTTGCAGTGGGGTTTTTTTCCTGTAGCAAATAGTTGTAAATGATAATTCAAGAAGTGTATGGCTTACCAAGAATTATGGCTATCTTTTAAAGAGTCCTGGCCATTTGTCGATCAAAACTGCTCTATACTAAATTATACAGTGTTAGAAAAACAAACTGATGTGTGACTATTTAAGTCCTTAATTAGTCTGTTTCTTCACATGTCTGCATATTTTAGTGATTAAACTATTTCACCTCAGTCCAAATTTGTGTCACTTTCACCCTTAAGATCTACTGTACAGGGAACAGAGCAGGAGAATAATAATATATTGATCTGATACTTTGGATGCATTTGTGTAGAAATAATTTTCATGCTTGCTTAGTGTTTCCAGACCAACTAGACCAAACTGGTAACAATACAAATAAATACTAGACTGTAGTATATATATAGTCTAGTATATTGCCTTGAATTCCTGTCTCACGTATCTTAAACTGGACTTTGGGTGAAACCTGGAGTCATATAAATTGATTTCTTTCACAGTGGGTCTCCATTTCCCTTATTTCTGCATCCCTGTAGGTCTGCTTTTGAGACATGGTAGCACTTCAGAATATTTGGGAATGAATAGGAAGCTACTTGGAGAAAGAAATGTTTGCTTCTTCAAATTCCATTGGAGAAATTACTTTCATAAATAGAAGCATGATTTGGATATTATCCTTTCTGTCCTGCTAAGGAACTGGAGTATGACTTCTGATAGATTTTTTGTTTTGTAATTGCAATATTTCATGTTGCTATTAAAATAATGCACCTTGGCCTTTCTATAGATTCTGGTTTGACAAGTTACATGATTGATATTTAAGTAGCTGTTGGAAAAAGTATGCAATCGGTTTAGAACTGCACACATTGAAACCTTCCTGGGCATGCCTTTTTGCATACATTCAGATATTATAGGCTAGACTCTCCATTATTTAGCAAGAAACATTTCCCTTTTCAATTGTGATCTTATAGTCCATTGATAAAATAGTAAAGGAAAGCTCAGTCTGTTTTTATTCTTCCAAAGATCATTGCTGAGCATCATAGATTTCTTTCATGCTTGGTCCTGAACTTTTTTTTTGAAGCTTGCTGTTTGTCTCCCCAAAATTGTCAATGACGCTGATGTACTTCCAGGAATATATAAAATATTCTGTTATTTTTTTAATACAAAAATTAATATAAAATACTTTTTGGGGAAAGAAGGGTGATAGGCTCGCCTACGCATCTCTTTCCTAGCAGCCTTCTTTAAATAAATTAGGGGTAGATGACTTCATCCTGAAATCTTTAGTGGGGAAATCAGTGAAATCATTTACGGATTTGATTTATTAATTTAATAAATTTGTATAGCTACCTTTGTTCAGGATGGTGTAGATAGGGCTCCTCCCTTCTCCCATTATCACCCCCAGGATGGTGTAGATAGGGCTCCTCCCTTCTCCCATTATCACCCCCAGGATGGTGTAGATAGGGCTCCTCCCTTCTCCCATTATCGCCCAGATGTGGTAGGTGGAGCTAAGAGGGAAAGACTGACTCAAAGACACCTAGTGAGTTTGCATGGCTGAGGGTGGACTTGAGTCTGGGCCTCTCTGGTGCCAGTTCTTCATTTCAAGCAAAGCAGTATCTTCCACCCAACAGAATATGATAGGTACAAACTGGCACATGATTTACAGAGTCTGATGATGAGTATCCCAAAGTATTTATTGCATCAAAATATATGTACATATATAAATATATTTTGGAGTTAGATGTCAAAACGAATGTGCATTTTCTTGGTTAGTTTTTTAAAAATAACAAAATACATAATTTTGACAGGATGTGATATATGACTGGATGTGAGCTGATTTCTTAACTTTTAATATATATACTCAGTGAAAATAAAAATATATCTTTGTGGAGAATAAATAGTGTTATCTGTATCTGAAGTTTGTTAAAAACCCTAAATCTTTTTCATATCTACATGAGTTTTGTACTGCTCCATCCTTTACCTACTCTGATTTTAGATGGTCCTCATTTAAGGACTACCTGTTCAGTGTCTGTTCAAACTTTCAACAGTACTGAATGAGTAGTAGTTATGACTGGAACCTGTGGTTAGGGCCATCTAGCATTCTTGAATAATCTTGTTTTTGATTTATAAATCATCCTTAATTTTCTAGGACAACCCTCAAATTAATGTAGGCTGTTTAAAATTTTGACAGATATCATGGTTTCAGGTTCCTATAGATAACTTTAGATTTTATTATCACTAAAATTTTATTGGTTTCCCCTCCCCCCCACAAAAAAGAATTAAACTCTGAATACTTATGATGTGTTTGAAATAACATAGGAAGATATCATTTTTTAATTTATTTCAGTATTGTCAACTCTGAGAGACAACAGCTTGAACCACTTAAGTGGCCCCTGTCACTTACATGTGCAGTTCACATTTTGGATAAAAGTGCTGTCGTCCAAATATTAGATCTTTGCCTTTCAAATCAAATGCTGTTTTCTTAGGCTGTACGTATATCCATTAACTTATTCATCATACTACAGCAGTGGTTGTCAATCTTTTTAATGCCGCGACCCCCAACCGGTCGTAAGTCGAGGACTACTCAACCGGTCATAAGTCGAGGACTACTCAACTGGTGCAGCACCGTTTTCAGAATGGGACTTTTGGCGGGCTCAGCAGGGCAGAGACAGCCTAGACAATTCCTATTGGCTTTTGAAAGCCAATAGAATTAGACTCTATTCAAGAGAGTCTATTCTATTGGCTTTCAAAAGCCAATAGAATAAAAGGGAGCAGCACAGCTAAGGAAAAGGGGGAAAATGGCGGACTGCGTTGTTTGTTGACCCCCGTGAAATGGTCATTCGACCCCAAATGGGGTCCCGACCCACAGGTTGAGAACCACTGTACTACAGTATATGAGAGAGAAAAGAAATTCTATGCATTTCTTAATTTTGTCATCTGTTTCCCTTACTACAGTTAATAGTCTTGAATAAGATGTTAGGTTTGGACTGAGTTGAAATTCTTAATTGACTGTTAAATTCACATGAGGCCACTCTTCTCAGTTACTCTGATAAATGGGCATTATTTTGATGAAAGAAGACCAAAATCATGCAATAATAAGGCAAATCCATTATGTTTTGTAAACATATGTTCTTGACTCTGGTAACCCTCTGGGTCATGTTTGATATTCTTGTACTTGGGTTGCACTGCTTAAGGAAAGAATAGACCGATCCTGCTACATAGCTTCCTTCTTGGAAGTGCTTGATTATACACAGATCAAGTAATAAAAAGCATAAACATAAACCTTGTTATTATCCAATAATAATTAAAGTACCCCACCACCAATCAGACCGGAAACAAAATGTAATTGTTAGTCTCTAGAGGCCTGTAAAAAACAAAAAAGGTATGCTTTACTTATGATTGCAAATCAGGCTGTTTAATATTTAACCCTACATCCTACTTAGACTTATAAGACAAGCTATTACCAGTATTTTTGAGAATGTTGCCATTTATGAACATAGACTGTTTGTGAAACAAAGGTCACAACCGTGGAAAGATACATGCCACGAGGTGGTAGCTGGTGCATGTTTATGGAAAACACGGTTTTGCACTTGAAACTATTCTGGCTATATACACAGGGCCAATCGGTGGCCTATGAGGATGTAACAGCTATACAGAATAATAAAAATTATCTATAATAGAAAGCTTTGGACTTTACTCTATAAAGCTCAATAGATTGAAATCAGCACTTGGAACTGAACTTAGAAACTTACAGGAAGTCAGGGCAGCACCTTTAAAATACTCTGTTTCCCCGAAAGTAAGGCCTACCCCAAAAATAAGCCTAGCTTGATTTTTGGGGGTGGGCCTAGTGTAAGCCCTACCCCCCAAAATAAGTCCTAGTTTTGGGGCAAGACGCACACCTAAACATCAAACTAGGCTGGGGGTAGAGGGGTAGAGCTGCCCCATGTGCCCCGCACCCGCTCACTTTGCAGCCAGGTCTCTCCTCGCTAGCCCACTTCTTCTGTGGCATCTTTTGCAGCCAGGCCTGCATTTCTCAGTCACAGGCCTTTCCGGAAGGCCACTGCAGCCGAGAACCGACCTGTGGATTGAATCCATAGCTCAGTACTCGGCTGTATAGGCCTTCCAGAAAGGCCTGACTGCAAAATGCAGGCCGGAATGCACTGCAGAATGAAGCTGCTCCTTTGGTCAGAAGAAGTGGGCCAGTTGGGCAGGGCTGTCGGTGCCAGAGTTGAGTATAAAAGGCACTTCCTGAAAATAAGACTTGGTGCCTCTTTTGGAGGCAAAATAAAATAAGACCTGGTCTTATTTTCGGGGAAACACGGTGTTGCTGTTGAATCATCCTGTACCTATCAGCAGGTAGACTGATGCATTTTATATTAATTGCAATTTTGAATTAGTCTTCCAGGGCCACTTGAAAGAGAGTTTACTGCAGTAATACAAGGCTGTATATACACATCCTCTTCTGTGACAGAAATGTATACATATGTACATAGACAAATGAGGAGAATTTCCAAAGCAACTACATGAGCTTTCTACAGGAGATGGCTGCTTTTATGGTTCAAATAAATGTGTTTTGCTATGCTAATAAACTTTGCAAAGCATGTGTTTTGAATGCTTTGCACAGCCATAGCTTATGGTTTATAATAACAGATGAAACAAATGTGGAATTCAGACCACAAATGTTCAAATGTCATGTTTTATTTTTTTAGCAGCTCGTATTTCTACTTGTTATTTACTGACTTTCATGCACTGATTTTCTGCACATATAAAGCTATTGAGCATTATAACCAGTAGATGTAGAGATAGCCAACAGAAGGACTGTTAAAGCGTTTTTATCTGCTTTCCTTGCCTAAAAGACTCATGTTGCATATCCCTATGGAATATGCCTCCTACTCGTTCTCAGGAGTTTCATAATTTCCTTCTTCACTCAATTCAGTCTTCTTTCTCTTCTAATTCAGAGTTATGCAGTTCAGGTATTCATAGGATTCACTGTCCCTCCATAATGGAGGACAGCACACCATAGGCTTTTAGATGTCGATAGAATTCAGGAACTCAGGGTTTCCTTCCTTCCTTTCTTCCTTCCTTCCTTCCTCCCTCCCTCCCTCCCTCCCTCCCTCCCTCCCTCCCTCCCTCCCTCCCGGGCAAACTGGCCCTGAAGTTTTCTTAGATTGATTTCACAAGTGGCTTGCCATTGCTTTCTTCCTAGGGCTGAGAGAGAGGGACTGGCTTAAGATCACCCAGCTGGTTTTGTGCCTAAGGTGTGACTAGAACTCATTGTTTCCTGGTTTCCTAACCATCAAACCCAATTGGCTGCTTTTCTGTGATCATGCTGTTTCCCAAATAAATTTCATCATTAGTTTTCTTTTACATAAGCATCAGTGCAGAAGTGCTATTCCTAACTATGGTATTAAACAATTATTTCTGCTGTATAAAGCAGTCTGTTGCCCAGCATCGAGCTATTGGGCCCAGAGTAGAGAAAAAGTTTAAAGATTATGAAAAAAGAGATAATGTTTTTGTTTCAGGAGTGCTTACCTGACTTCAAGGTGGACAGATTGATAAGATAGGATGGGTGGTTGTAAGGAGAGCAGACAATTGAGATGCTGAACAACAGGATGCCCTCTTCAGTTCTGCAGTTTAATTTGCCTCTTTTCTCTTAAGAACATAGTGATGGTGTGTGCTTCCCAGAGCTATGTATGTGAGACAGCAGATATATAAATATAATAGAATAAAATAAGCATATAACTTGAATCCGAGTTAATATCCTTTGCATTAATTCTGTGCTTTTTGTATCAACCAAGAACAGTAATGTTTAAAATTTGCCAGAATAACTTGAGAGCCAACACTAAATGGGATATATCATACTCCCTAGTACAGTAAGATTTATGATGATCCATGAAATCCCCACAACTGGAAAGTATTTCTCCTTGCTTTTCTCTTTGGCTCTCAGTACAAGCAGTGGAGTAGAGTAAATCCTACTTCAGGCTTGAGTAAAATGTCTGCCAACCAATTACCAATAGGATTACCAATGGATTTCCAATTTATATAATTTAATGGTTAATGTAAGGAATGTTTTTGTCACTTCTGCCACTTCCTTCTTAAGTTAAAGCAGGAAGGGATATCCCATTAAGACACAGTTTCTCTTCAGATAATCTGTTGGAGCTACGTGGAGGGTAGGGACAAGGTAATATATTTTTCTACACTTGTTTCATTTCATTGCTTTCTTCACGCTTAAATGGAAGAGAGCTGGCTGATGTCTTACAGAAAGCTTTTGAAATTAGGCCAAGGACTGCATTAAAATTAAGCTGAATGCACTAGATGCTCAATAGCTACTGATTGCCCTTCCCTGATGTAAATCCACAGTGATGATCTGGATATTTTCCTGCAAAACAAGAGGGTAACTTATTTGGAGCCAAGAGAGAAGGGAGAGTGCTCTCAGGAAGCTTCCTCAGCCAATCTGACTGGGCGTGCTGGGAATTACAGTTCCAAGAATCACCAGATTAAGTAGTTTTTTATTGTGTCATGCATAGTCACATGCACAATGATTAGGTGGGTTGGGTTTGTTGGTATTAAGGGAGAGTCAGTGACTCTAAAGTTCTTTAGTATCTGAAAAAGGGCTGCTGTCTACTGGATAATAAGATTTTATCATTTGCAACAAATACAGCATTAGACTTATGTATGTTTGATTGACCACAAAAATCATAAGAGGACATTTTAACACAAACAACCCTACACTTTTCCACTGAAGAAAATGGGTCTTTTTTTTTATCTGAAATATAATGAGCTTCAATCTTTAGAAGATTCTTAATTGCTGTAAGTTTCAATAATTCAGAAGTAGTATTGATCCTAGTGTGACACTTGGGCTCCAAGATGGGCAAAGCTCTGCCTTTCTTTGGAGACAATATGCTGTCAGTCTAACATCATAGCTAAATCAAGTTGAGTTCAAAGGTTATTTTTGTATTGCACATTCTTGATGACAAGAAAAAAAATCTTTTCAACAACTATGATGAATGGGGGGAAAATGAAAGCGAAATACTAATGAAAGCTGTAATGCTCTGAAAAGAATGCTTTTGATATAGTTTCACAAGTTTGATTAGAATAATACAATAGGAAGAGTATTGTTCTGTGTAGCTTGTTCCACTTGAGATGGTTTAGCTCATAAAAGGCAGCTTGATATTTATGATTGTTTGAAATGTAGTAGTAAATATATTGCTATTGAATTAATACATGGTGGTTACTAATCAGCATTTACAATTTTATCTGTTAATCTTGACTGAAGATGATTTTGGGCAAGGAAAGCTTACGCTTTTGTATGAAGCCCTTGATTTTAGGATTAGAATAGCTGTTAGGTTCTGAATTATTCAAATCGCTCACTTTTTTTTTTGATAATGCGGTAGAATTGGGCTGATTATAAATGGTAAAGTGCCAAGTAAGCTAATTATCACTACAGTTATATATATACTATGCAAAAAATTAAACCTAATATTGTGCTTTCAAGGCAAACCTGAATGTTCAAGCTCTTTGAAGAATAAATTCCCATGCCACGTGACCTTCTTTAAATTCAGTTTGAGAGTATTTTCAGAAATGGACTGTAAGATGGCATGAGATAAGCATATAAGTTTAAATTCAGAAATCTGACTGAAACTCAGAAATGTGACTCAGAAATTCTGACTTAGAAATACCAAGTTGTTTGGCTGTAATCCACATAATTACTTGAGGTATATCTAGCACTTATATCTAGGCTTACTTTTGGAAGAAACCATATAAAATCCAGCAGGGGGGAGAGGGATTTACTTTCAATTTCATAGTAAGTTTATTTTGTTAACAGTCTCATAAAACTGAATTTGTATGATGAGTTGGCCTTAAAATGATAAAAACAAATAAAAATTAATTTTTGCCCTAAAATCTTACTAATAGCTTTCCCCAAAACAAACCATCAAATCAAACTGTGAATTTAAACATGATTCCTCATGCCTGTCCTTTCCATGAGTTAATGCCTAACCAGAAAGCTCCACAGGAATGACAGGCTGCTGATATGCTGTAACAAAAAATGTGATATAGGAAATACATGTTTTGTAGTTTGTGTCTAGTGGTAGAAAACTTTTAGTAAGTATTTAAAAAAAAAAACAGCCAAACTAAAATTGAATTGTTACTGATTTGAAGTATGAGTACTTATAATTAAATCTGATTTTTCAACTTTTTCTCATAGAAAATCAATGCAAAACTCCATGAAGGGCTCTGTCAACACTGTAAGGAGGTCCTGGAATGGCGGGTAAAATTCAACAAATATAAGCCATTAACGCAAGCTAAAAAATGGTGAGTAAATTGTTATTTAATATAGTAGAAGCCGTACGGTTACTCCAGCAGATATGGAAACCTAATCAATTGTGGCCAAAGAGAAGGGAGATCAGACTGTGTAGAACCTCCCATCCTTTAAAGCAGAGTTCCCCAACCTTTCAGGGAGGGGGAAAAGAAGAGATGGTTATGTGAGGGGGAGAACGCATGCGCATGCACGAACACCCGTTGCTTACATGAGTGGGGCCGTAAGCACTCGTGCAAGTGGGCCGCAAGTACCTGTGAAGCTTGCGTGAGTGCGGCCGGGAATGCCCACAATGCTTGCGCGAGTGGGGCTGCAAACGCCCGTGACACGGCGACGCTTGTGTGAATGGGCTCCTGGTGACACATGAGTGAGGCGACGAATGTCGATGACACTTGCACTCCTGTATGCACACACACGCACCAGCCAGCCACTCACGTGGCCCGGTGGCCAATGAGCTGTGGCCTGGTCCACAGGTTGGTGACCCCTGCTTTAAAGGGAGCAAAAATAATTTAAGAGTCACCTACACTAGAAATATGCACTGTTGTGGTCCACAGGTTGGTGACCCCTGCTTTAAAGGGAGCAAAAATAATTTAAGAGTCACCTACACTAGAAATATGCACTGCTGTATACTTATGAAGCTTCATTAGTAAATAACAAGGTACACTAAGGCAAGATTAACATAAAGGCCTCTTGCATGGTGAAAACTATAATTAAGCCACAGCCATAAAACCCTTCCTTAACCTAAAATAGGTAAATAGTTTAAGTATGAAAATGCAAGCCTACATTTGTTCAATAAGTAACAGTGGTTCTTCTATTTTTTAGGAGCAATTGAGAAGCAGCCTCAGGAGGCTATGTTTTTAATCACAAAAACAGTGAGAGATGATCAGTCCTTTCCATGATAACAAAGGAAGCAATTTTGCACAAGATAGTTTAAGGATAGTTTTTTCTGTGACCCTTGTCTGTTCTAAGACTTTTGGAGGTGTTTTTTATTTAAGAAAACCCGCATATCTAGGCTTTGTAAACATGCATTTCTGTTCAAGTGCATCACCAGGTGATTCATGCAAAGGAGTTGTAAATAACCTTTGAGCTTAACTCTGTTTAAAATGTGTCTTATCAGTATTATTCAAGTCTGTATTTTCCAGTAGAAAGGATGTGCTCAAAACAAGCCTTAATTCAATCCTGTGCATAGAACAAAGAAGAACATAACTTTAAGAAGCTTCTGTACTTCGTTGGGGATATTTTTTTTAATACTACTAACAAAATAGTGTGAAAATTATTCAGAGTTGCATTAATGGCTTTTGGCAGCTAAAAAAAGAAATCTCGCAGGACACAGGCTACATGTATTGCTACACATGTTGCTCCTGCAACATGGTTGGCAAGGCCTTTAAAAGATTGGCCTCACATTTCTCTTACTCCTCGCTTGCCTTAGATTCTGTTCAGTCAAGACACAGAATCACTTATGAATAGGATTATCTGCTGTCCAAAAAAAGAAAAGCTCTACGATCAGCTGTGGCAGTTTATGAATATGCCTAATATAGTTGTTGCTAAAAAATAGTAGAGACTGGTTGGCAACTGCTACTAAATATTTAAATCTGTCAGTTTACAGTTTCAGTTTCATAGATACTTGAAAAATTAAGTATTTTTCTATCAAATAGTAAATATGGCCAGAGAAATGGACAAAAGGTTTATTGAAAGATGCACTAGAATATAAACAAATATGCCCTGGTATTGTGAAATTCATATCCACAAGTAAGCTTCATCATACACTGCAAAGTAATCTCTTACGAGTAAATCCAACTCAAGAACAAAAAAATTTGGAAATTACTTCCAAATGTGGAATTTGGAAAATTTCCAATTTTTTTGTTCTTGAGTTGGATTTATCCCATAAGGGATTACTTTGCAGTGTATGATGAAACCTACTTAATAAAAAGATTGAACTAAATCTTTGTACGTATGTATAGATATAAATTCATTTGAAGGCCTAGCCATTGCTTTTGTGTATCTCTGTGTTTTAAAATTAATTTTTTGGTGATTTTTAAAAAACTTAGAACTAATGAAGATTAATTGTAGATAGATATTTTTATGAACAGATTGAATATATGATTAAAAATTATTGCTGGCTACTTCAAACTTCATGTATATGATAAAGTATGATCAGGTGCTACATTGATAACAAATTAGGCACTACAACTTCATTTTCTTCCCAAGAGAACTTATCTTTCCATTACCTGCATTTCAAATTTTCTAAAATCTATTTATGACTTCACAGGTTGCTAATTGATAATGCTTTGTGTCAAGTAGCCATATGAAATATTTTAATTCAACTTTAATTCTTTTTCTCTTAATAGCATAAAATGTCTGCAAAAGACAGTAAAGGATTCTTACCATATTATCTGCAAGTCATGTGCCTGCAAACTAGAGCTGTGTGCTAAGTGTGGAAAGAGGGAAGACATCACGATTCCGTAAGATTTCCTATAACTCCATAAAACTGTTTAACTATTACCTTACGATACATAATAATTCTGTCTGTCCTAGAAGGTCATTAAGAGATGGCCTGTTCAAGATCTTGTCACCAGACAAGGTGAGAGGGGACATTGGGTTAGAAGCCAGGACATTTCATCTGTGGGAGTTGGCAGGAAGTCACAAGTTATCATGCAAGGTCGTTGCTTAACAACCCATGATTCTCACTTAACTATGGAAACAGGGACTTCTGGGATTACTGTTGCTAAGCAATTTGATCATATGACATCACCACATCACTTAGTAATGGAAATTTTGGTCCCAATTATTACAGTTAAGCAAGGACTTGCTGTACTATGTTGTGACAATTTTGTACACTGCCACAGTCATTGGATCTGAGTTGCATACCTTTTTTGTTCAAGCTGAGGAGAGAAACCCTTTGACACCTGGGATTTTCCTGCTTGGAGTGGAAGTAGAGGCAAATGCAAATGCAGAGGAAGTTGAGTGTATGATACTATTTTGATTTCAAATTTGTAATCTATGATTTTGGTAAAATATATTAATATACATGCATACCATACATACATACAAACATATATACATTTGATGCTAAAAACAATGGCCTTATAAACAAGATGGCTAAGTATTGTTTGGATGCTACTTTAAGCAAATATAAACATATGGGGAGTAGGCTTAACATAGAATGCCATGAGACTTTTACTTCCACTTTCTGATGTTCAGCGTATTATGTTACGTTATATCTACAAGATAATGCTCACATTTCTATATGATCTAGCTGTGAATATAAAGAGATTCCATAAAACTCAAAGCTCAGAATGGTAGTTGACACCAGAGAAGGCAGAATCAATATTCAAAAGAATTCTAAGAGGCTAGGATATTGTACTGAAATTAATAAGAAGAGAAGTATGTATGTAAGTTAAGATTTTGTGTTCAGGTTAGGAAAAAGTAGACCTAAGTATCAGATTAGGAGATCTGGCTTGGGAATGCTATGGTAGAAAAGGATCAGGGTATCTTAATTGACCGTAAACTCATTGTGAAACAACAGTTACTAAAAACAACAACAAAGAAAATTAAAGGAAGTTTGATGGTTTATCAAAAGTAACAGTTCCAGAAGACTATTGAGCGATTAATTAACATATTCTTTATGATAATTAACTATTATCTATTATTGTTTGTTAAACACATGAACCTAGACATGCTGTTTGCTAAATATTGAGAATGTTATTTGGAAAAACCCCAACCCCAATCCTAATCCTAACCCAAATCCCAACCCCCCCTTATTCCTAACCCTATAAAAACTAATAAAATATATCCTCCAAAAAAGTAACAATTCCATTCATTCAACATTAGGTCAAATTTGGAATAGTGTATCCAGTTCTAGATGGCTTAATTTAAGAACAACTTTAATGAACTAGACCAGGGGTTGGCAACCTTGGCTCTTTTATGACTCGTGGACTTCAACTCCCAGAATTCTGGGAATTGAAGTCCACGAGTCATAAAAGAGCCAAGGTTGCCTACCCTTGAACTAAACTGTATGTTCAAGAGGAACAAATAGAAAGGTCAGTAGCTGAGTACAAAGAGGGTTCTCCCCCCCCTTTTTTTTTTTTTTTTTAATCTCCCAGGCCTGTGACATTTTCCTTTTCCTGGGGTTCCTTGTCCAGATCTGTTGTAGCTCCCTTTCAGTGTCTCTATAATTCTTGAAATCGTTCGCATTTCCAGTTTGGGATGAAAATTATTAAGTATTGTTTCTATAAACCGTTAAATAATAAGCATTTTATCATTTAGAATTCTAAACATTTAAAATAGTATTTAATAATAATATTTTCTCTCTTGTTGGTGAGATACACATATATTCATGGAAATACATGGTGTATTTCTACCCATAACCTACAGCTAAAATTATGGATGATTTTGGCAATGTGGAACACTAAACAGTTTTAGATTTTGGCAGTGTGTCATGGTAGAAGCAGATGGTATCTCTTGTGTCATTGGTGAAGTGTTGCATTGGACATGAACACAATAGGTAGAAAAAATGTTATGCCTGTACCAGCTTGTCTCCTTAGCCAACATGAGACATTGCTTTGCTCTGTCTGCCTCACCAGGCTCCAGATTACAATCTGTCTATTGTTACATTAAATTTGTGCCACATGGGGGAATAAAGTTCCTTTTTTTCCCCTACGAGTAATAAAGCCTGACAAATATTACTGTGATTCTTTTTTTCAGAATTCAGACAAATCTACAGCATACTGAGCATCAAAGACAGCAGAACAGAAAAGACATATTTGAGAGAGATGATGAAACAAACTTAAGTGGCTTGGAAGATGAAGATCTGGATTTATTCAACAAAACAGATTAAAAACTTAAACTGAAACTATGGGGATCTAAATGATTTTTTCAAAACAAAGCTTTTAGGCTTCATTTCATTTCTTCCTAAATAATTTATTGGGCATTTTTGTTATGTGTGGAGTTCATGGCATCTGGAAACAGTTTTCACAAACCTTATGATTCCATTTTCTTCAAGAATCAGATTTGCTTAAAAGTTCTGTTGGTAAGATGACTTTTTTTTTTCACTTAATAAATAGCAACACGCATGCTATCCTATATCTGATTTGAATATATTCATTGTTTCTCATTCTTTTCCCGACTCCTGTGCTTTCTTTCAGCCACTTTATTCCTTTTGTTTATACGGCAAGTAACTCCCCGCTTCAATTTTTTTTCTTCCACAATTGTTGCCTCACTTTTTATATTTCAGCCTATGCAGTACTTCCTCTGACAAGTTATTGTCTCTAAAGATGTAATAATATCACAAAAGAGCCGAGGTGGCGCAGCAGTTAGCGTGCAGTACTGCAGGCCACTTTAGCTGACTGTGTTCAGCAGGTCAGCGGTTCAGATCTCACCGGCTCAAGGTTGACTCAGCCTTCCATCCTTCTGGGGTAGGTAAAATGAGGACCCAGATTGTTGGGGGCAATGTAAATATACACACACACACACACACACACACACACACACACACACACACACACACATTGCTTACTGGTGTATACCGCTTAGAGAGTGCTCGCACTTAAAAGCGGTATATAAGTCTCATAAATAAATAAATAAAATCACTATTGATATGGCCCAGAACCCCTCTCACATTAGAGGAAAAGCAGAGGTGATCCATCTCTTTGGCTAAGGGAAAAATGGCCTCACCATCTTCAGTGGTCACTCGTACTATTGTTTCTCCTCTTGAGTTGTTATAAGAAATCATAATTGAACATTGGAGGAGCTTCTTTTTTATGTCTGCTTTTCTTCTTGTCTGTTCTGCCTTTAAATGGTTTCTCCCTTAGCCTTACTTTAACACCACTGGTCCTGTAAAGCAGAGGCCCCCAACCTTTTGGGCACCAGGGACCGGTTCTGTGGAGAGAGGTTTTTCTGTGGACTGGAGGGTGCGTGGTTTTATGTGCTGCCTGCACCTCGTGGATGGGGCTTTGCTTGTTTATGCGGATCAATTGCTGGCATGCAGTACTGGTCCATGGACCAGGGGTTGGGGCCCCCTGCTATAAAGTGTTTTGAGAGCATTCTGTAACACACATACACAAACACACACACATCCCGTGGAATAAAACACACAATAAACAGAGGCCAGTCAGATCCATTCTGTGAATCCTGTATCCAGAACATGAAAGAATCCAGTCCTTTTACTGCAAAACCTTTGCACAGTGCCAAGAACGCTTGTGCCACAGTCATTAAAATGAAGTGTTGCAGGCAAACTCTGCCTACAGTCTGGATTTTGATCCTGAAGGGGCTCAAAGTTGACTCAGCCTTCCATCCTTTTAGCCTTCTAGGTAGGTAAAATAAGGACCCCAGATTATTGGGGGCAATATGCCGACATTGTAAACCACTAAGACATAGTGGCCATACTGATAAAGGTAGAAAACATTACCAAGACAAGTAAGACATCCATTCTAAACTGTAATTACTTTCATTTGGAAAATTAATTTGCCAGGTGGGGAAAAGAAACGAATTGCTTTGAAGAAATATGTTTTTTATCATTCCTATGTTTGGTTTGGAGAAAGTTAAAGAAATTATAGTATTATAAGAGCAGTTTGGATTGTATTTATTGTGATGTGAGTTTAAAAGTAGCAATGATAATAATTGCCTAGCATGTAACTATAATATGTACGATGACAGTTTTGTGTCTTACTTGCCCATCACCACAGTAGACAACTGGAAGATAGACTCATATTTTGATACTGCTTATTTATATACTTGTTCTAATAAATGAACATGATGATCAGGATGATTCCCTGAAACAAAACATTCTTATAGGTATGCAAATGTGGTTACAGATCAGCTTGTGGATCGGTTTCTTCATTTGCTTTCTCAGGTTTTAGTGTGTCTATAAACAAGAACTTCACAAAACTTTTGGGATATAAAAAAAAAAAACCATTTCACCAAAATGTGTATTCCTTCCATGGAGCCATAATTGCTGCCAATCTCCACTCTGAAACCTAATTTGACAAAAGAAGTAGGAAATGAATTTTATGCTGGGATACCAAGCTCTTATATCTTGAGTTCTGCCATAGGAGGAAAGTTGTGATAGCAGTCTTCCCATGAAGATATGTCAATCACAGGGAAGAGAGTACGGATTTTTTTTTTTTACAGCATTCAAGGTTAAGATAGGAAATAGCGGATGAAAGCTATATAGAGGATGATCCAAATATGAAAGGAGGGAGGGATTTCCTAATGGAGAGAGTGATCTAACATTGAAAGAGACTGCCCCCTTATGGAAGCCCCATCACTGGAGGTTTTCAAGAAAAGATTGGACAGCCATCGGTCCAGGATGGTATTTGAATCTGCAGAGGATTGGAGTAGAGGACCTCCAAAGTGCTTTTCAAGTCGATTATTTTGTGATCTCTATTTTTCAGCTGAAGAGTCACTTGGCTGAGTTGGGTGGCTATAGAAATTGAATAAATAAAAATTAATAAATCCTATAAAATACCCGAAGAAACATTTTGTGAGGAGAAAGAAGAACTGACAAATGATCACCATTTTTCCACCTGAGCAGCACAGTCCATTTCATGGAATGTGTCAAGATTTGACTCGTGTATTCTTATATCTTTCTATCGGATTGTCTCCTTCCAAAGTGAGAAAGGGTTTACATTTCTTAACTCTTAACAAAAATTGTCCAAGTCCTAGTTAGTAAGAGTATCATTCCTTGGGCAGAGCTGCTTAATAGGGCTATCCATACCTCATACGGCTGAAAAGGGTGAAGGTACGTTAATGAATAGAAGACAGTTGCTGTGTTCATGTCGGAACTAAAGTCCTTTTTTTTTTCCCCTCCTGAGTCATTTTGGAGACATTTACAACTATTAAAAATGCAGCCACAAAGTCAGTTGCATTTTGCTGCTGTGTGATCTCAATTTATTAAATATTTATATCCCACTCTTGAAACAATTTCCAGAGTAGCTTGGAATTCTTAAAAAAAGAATCGCTGCTTCTATACTCCATAGCCCGCATTACAGAGCCAAAGGAATCGATTTTGGTAATGGCTCGATATGACTTGGAGCCAGAAGCCAGGCAATTTGCAGCCAGACCAGTAATTGAGGGAGATTCTTCTGTGGATGAAAGATCTTTCTCCCTTGCAATCCTCATTTTTGTGCAATCCCGCACAAAGGAGACAAGGAGAAATTATGTCTGTTGGATGCAACTTGCTATCATATTTAATGCACTTGTTATAAGTCTCATGGAATAGAAAACCAGCATACCAAGGGACATATGGGGACATTCCAACACATCATAGTTGTAGCTTTTGCTGGATATAAGGAGGAACAGAAGAAATAAATTGGGGAGGAAATCTTTGCTATCAGTCTTGGGGATAGAAGGAGCCCAGGGATCCATATCAAGTTCATGCAAGGGGCACTTTTCCTACCCGCCTTCTGTCTTGCAAAGTTCTCACGGCTTGATGCAGATTTATCAACCAGATATTAATGCAGAGGTGATTATTTGAAGGAACGTAAGTCCATGGGTTTCTCATTCTTACACGAGTGTATTTTATAGGTGTAGCACTTTAGCATCTGTGCAGATACATGTTAGTGTTTTGTTTTCCATGTTTAGACCATCCCAGTTATCTCTTTGCTTTCTAGGAGACTTTTAAATAAAAACCTTACTGAAGGGATAGATTATATCTGGCTTTTAGCTTCTTATCCCTGCTTTTACAGATAAGTAGCAACACTACTTGATTTGTACCTGGAAATGAGCCAAGGATCAGAAATAACTCTCAAACATTGGTTATCTCTTGCTGCATTTTTGCAGGGTTATGACAAGATATTTGGGGGTTTTGCTAAGATCTGGTTTGCTGGTAGATGGTGGTTATTGCTTGCTTCTGTTTTATGTGGGTGCAATTTTAAAAGGAGGGTAAAAACCTTTTTTGTAATGATTGAACGCCACTTAGAGTCTGCAAGATGAAGCAGCATAGAAATGTAAGTAAGAGGTAAATAGAAAATACTGTAATGGCAAGTTTTGTTTCATAATCGTGTTTAATTTAATCATGGCTATATTATAACTAACTTAAATGTTTGAACCATGTTAAGTTGTAGCCTTATGTATCTCTAGCTTAGTGTGGGAATAAGCTATTGGGATTTCTGTGGTATTGTTACAGCTGGCACACCAGGATAAGCTACTTAATACAGAGAGATACAGATTTGGATCTCCAGAGGCAAGGCTAAATTTTAACCACCTTTACCTCAAAGAGAACAAACCTAACCTACATAAGTCATATATATGTGGATCTCTTACCAACAGTCTTTGTCTTCCCTGGATTCACTAAAGTTTGGCTGATTAATCTACCTAGCTCACAGGTGTCAAACTCGTCGTGTCAAGTGACGTATTGTGACGTATCACAACTTTTTTTGCATTGCCAGAGCTAGGATGGGCGCTGCCCCAGTATGATGCAACTGGCATCGAGGCCGGCAATTTGACACCCCTGACCCTAGGTCATTATTAATGGCAGGCAAGAGTAAAGCATTTCCAGTGCTCCAGTTCCTTTTTACCCAAGAAAAATAGAACTGGATGTTATCATCATGGGAATGAGATAAATGCTATGAAACTAACAGATGCAGGCATTCCCCACCCCCCACTCCAAAGAAAATGAGCTGTGAAATCAACAATCCTTGGAGCATTACAAAATGCTCTCATTCTGAGCCTGCCAGCCTACTCAGGATATAATTTAGCTGCTGAATACCAGATGCCACCAAGAGAATTGCTCCTCTTCTCGTGGCATAGGATATCCATTACACTGACTGAGGCATTTTCTGGGCCAAATCTTGGCCTGAAGCCTGATTCTTTTTCTGGATCATTTTCAGTCAGCCTTCAGAAGTGGGAAGACTCAAGCAGCACCCACCTACTCAAGCATCTTAACTAAAAAGGAGTGTTAATGACAATAGTTTTAGCCTTTAAGGCAGTGATAGCAAACCTTTTAGAGACCGAGTGCCAAAACTGCAACCCAAAACCCACTTATGCATTGTTGTGTGCCGGGTGGGTGTGGTCCATTCAGTGGGTGTGGCCCATTGGGTGGGCGTAGCTGTGGTAGTAACAGCAGACTGGGTGGGACTAAAAAGTTCAATCAATCAATTCAAACTTTGAAAGATCTTTTTTTTTTCCCCTGAGAAGCTGAAATTGACTGATTAATTGAACCTCTTTTTTTTGCACACGGCGATGAAGCCTAAAGTGAAAAGGTTTTATAAAACCTAGCTGAAGGCCTAGGACTGGGCCAACAGTGCGCATGCCCACAGAGAGGGCTCTGAGTGCCTCCTCTGGCACCCGTGCCATAGGTTCGCCACCACTGCTTTAAGGTCTAAGGCAGTGGTTCTCAATCTTTTTAATGCCGCGACCCCCAACTGGTCGTAAGTCAAGGACTACTCAAATGGTCGTAAGTCGAGGACTACCCAACTAGTCGTAAGTCAAGGACTTTCCCTGCCCAGGAGCGCTGCGCATGCGTGGTGCCTCCCCCTGCGCCGGCCGAGGCGTAACTGGCAAGGGGCAGAGACGGCCACCAGCTGGCCCAGCCCAAGGGAGGTAAGGCACCCGCCGGGCCCCACGCGCGCCAGCAACCCTCCCTGCGCCCACCGGCCTCCCACCTCCCACCCCTGGCCCTCTTTTACTTACATTTTTAGTAGTTGCTCAGCAGGGAGGGATGGAAACTTCCAGACAGCTTGCCTTCGCTGCAGACAACTTGCAGCACTGTTTGCAGAACGGGACTTTTGGCGAGCTCAGCAGGGCAGAGACAGCCTGGACAATTCCTATTGGCTTTTGAAAGCCAATAGAATTAGACTCTATTCAAGAGAGTCTATTCTATTGGCTTTCAAAAGCCAATAGAATAAAAGGGAGTAGCACAGCTAAGGAAAAGGGGGAAAAAATGGCGGACTGCGTTGTTTGGCGACCCCCGTGAAATGGTCATTCGACCCCAAATGGGGTCGTGACCCACAGGTTGAGAAGCGCTGGTCTAAGGAGAATTTTGTACCAGCCTCTTGCAAAACATCATAGAGAGCCTATCCATGAAATTATAATATTTGTTAATTCCAACATTCAGCTGGGCAAAAATTAGAGCCAGAACTGAAAATATTCCAAAATGCGAAGCAATGTTGAATGAGAGTAAGAGCAGCTGTGGCATAATCAAGTTAAACTACTTTTTTCAATTGTTTCAGAATTACTTTTTTAAATAATACAATCCTAGCAGTTTATTGCTTGGATATCTGGTTAAATAAAAAGGAGATATCTGAAAACTGCCCTTAAAGAATAAGGTCAACTATTTCTGAAAGAAATCTTCCTTGGGCCTCTTTAGACATTGAAAACAAGGGTGAAAATGTATCTCTTCACCATCTTTATATCAGGTATTAACAAAGAACAAGCACATCTTAACTAGGAATGTTGACAACAAGTTGAAAAACTAAAGTCTTTACTGTTCTATGCAGTGATGTTTACTCTGGAGGCTCGTATACATTTGACGAACTTCCTTCTAACGAGCAGTCATACTGCTGGAAAAAATGGCTAAAGACATGGTCTAACACACTAAAGGTGAAAGGAAATCCTGACAAGGTCAGAAAAATATGTCACAGAGCAGGCAATCTCTGAGAAATAAAAGGCAGCTTTTGCTGCAAAAAGAGTGACTAAACTTAACAGTTCAGATGGCAAAGCAGAGCAAGCAGATGGCACACTAAGCAGGACAAAACAGGAATTGGGAGGGAAAGAATAACTATTCTTCTTCCTGCAGTGTGACATTATTGTTATCACCAATGTCTGGCACAAACTTACAATTAAAAGTTGTTTCTTATTTCCACCATTGCTGACTGTGGAAGCCTCATGTGACATATAATATAAGCCCAGTTCAAACTATTCAGGCAGCCTTGTTTACAGTCATTAAGAGGGAAACTGCAGAAATTGTTCAATTCAGCTCATTCCAACTGCATTATCATAACCCCATTTTTTATGTTTACATTCATATGCTTAACCTTTCTTCAAATGGCTAGTCCTCACAACCACAACAGGGACTGTCAACTCTGTGACTAAGCAAGAAAACCATCTGATCATACCGGACTTATAACATTTTGCTTCTGTCGTTAAGTGAATTGCTTTTGCTGTTAAGTGAAACATGAGACTACAACTTGCAATTTTATTGCCAATTTCTCCATTGACTCTTTTTGTTAGAAGCTTGTTGTGAAATGCACAAATGGCAATCACATGACTATGGGATGCAATAATGACTGTAAATAGGATTGGTTGCAAAGCTATTCTTTTTTTCCAACGGTTGTAACTTTGGTCATTAAACAAGGCAGGCAGTAAGTGAGGACTATTTATAACGATGCACAGAGATGAAGACCATGTTGTGGCTCTGTTTGCAGAGGTTGCGCCTCCTTAACTGAATGGTTTCCAGCTCTTCCTTCCAGTTTTTCAAAAACTTTTCTGAGATCCATTTAAGCCAGGGATCTTCAAACTTGGCCCTTTTATGATTTGTGGACTTCAACTTCCAGAATTCCTCAGCCAGAGTACCTGGCAGAGGAATTCTGGGAGTTGAAGTCCACAATTCATAAAAGAGCCAAGTTTGAAGACCCCTGATTTAAGCAGTAAATGGGTACACAACTCAACTTAGAAACAATTGAACATGACCACCTGTTTATATTGACCTTAGGTAACTTTTAACCTCATATTCTATATCTCCAATGGGAAGGCCAGTCACAATATGTGGAACATAATTATTTCATAAATGATGAGATGCTGAACCTCATCACATAGATGCACACATCATTTAAGACCCAGGTGTCAAACTCACCATGTCACATGACATGTCACGACATATCGCAACTTTTTCGCATTGCCGGAGCTGGGGTGCGCGTGGCCTCCATATGATGCAACCGGCCCGTGGGCTGGCAGTTTGACACCCCTGATTTAAGAGAACAAGAAGCTGCTGTTGGAGATTTGAATACAGCAGGAGCCCTTCTTAAAGAGTTTTCTCTTAATCATAAGCAACGGTGCTAAAATAATACTGATTAATTCAGTATCAGATTGTCCCATTTAAAATAAATGTTCATAATACAGCTGTCTTGGATAAAGAGTATTAGCTATCAGTGGCTAGCAACAGACAGTTATATTTGAAATAAAAAGTGGCTTGATTAGAAAATACAGGATGACAGAGAATCATCATTTATATCTACCCAACAAAAGATGACAAAATTCTCTTTTTTTCAGTTTAACTAATTGTAGGACAAGTGAAAAACAAAGGCTGGAGAATTCTGGGATTTGAAGTCCACAAGTCTGGAAGTTCCCAAGGTTGCACATACCCCTGCTCTACTGTATGCAGTGGCCTCAGCTTAACAAACTACCTGTTCAGTATTACAGAGACAATTTAAAATGAATTTTTTCCCCCACTGTCTCTTCTGTTTCATCCCCTCTCTCATGAAACTTCTTTCTATGCTTTCACTTCTGGGCTGCTCCTTGGTATACACTATGTCACCAGATCACACTGTACAAAAACAACTCTAGTAATGCCCATAAACCTCCTCCTTCTCTACTTAATGGTTTCTGCCTGTGTATGTGTTTACAGCTAGAAGGCAAGCATGCCTACATTTAGGTCTTTTAATCAACCTTCAAGCCTCTGAGTCAGATTTTGGTCCACAAAAACACCCCTTTAATTCTGAGACTATTACATACTACCTACATATAACTATCGCCCTGGCTCTAATCTTCCTTTCAGGGAAACCCTATTGAAATTAGTCTCAGATTAGATACAGAGCATCTAGAGGAAGTGGATTATTTGGAGTTTTTCTGGTTAGGATACAGGTTTAGGTGGGGGAAAACTAATTCTAATACAATTGAACATAGTATTGGATTTCTTAGCTGCTTTAATAACCCCTTAACCATGTTATCATTACTCATATTAACCATGAATCATCTGCAAGGATTGGGAGTGAGAGACATTGCATTGACAGCTTTATTCAGTTGGCAAATTGTGGGAAATAAGTGGTTGTCCAACAGCCACTTCTTTGTGAAGTGTCACAAGACTTGGTCTTCTCTCCCATAATCTTTAAAATCTACTTGAAACATTGGAAAAGCTGATTTAGCATACTAACAATAGACTGATGTTATGCATTTATTTTTATTTATTTAGCAAATTTATATAGCAGCCCATTTCACAAAAAGCCACTTTGGGCTGCTTATAAATAAAATAACAATTAAAATCATATCACAATATTAAAAAGCCACCAGACATACAGTAACTAACAAAAATAAAAACATAAAGGAATGAGAACATAAGAAACCAACCAAGATAGCAGGAGGACAGCCTTCATTCAGCATCACTTAACCCCTCTGCAGCTTGCCAGGGGACCCTCAAGGTTGATAGAAGAGCTATTTTTTCAAGACCTTCCAGAAGGCTAAGAGAAATTAAGTTAACCTCATCGGGGGGGCGGGGGCGAAGGGTTTGGGGTTCCAGAGGGTGCGGCTGAGCAGAAAAGGTGCATCTGCTGGGTCCCACCAGAAGGAATTCCTTAATAGACAAGAATAAGGCTGTACCTCTTCTGCTGGATCTAATGGGATAGGTAGATGTAACTAGGAATAGATGGTCCCTCAAATAACCTGGTCCCAAGTCATGGAGGGATTTAAAGATTAAAACCAGCACTTTGAATTGCACCCAGTAGCAAACTGACAACCAATGCAGCTTGTGGAACAGAGGTATAATGAAATAATAGGAAAGATTTGTAGCTTGAGTTTTAGATTTTGGCTGTGGTTTGTTCTCCAAGCTTGTTTTAATATAATCTCTGAATGTTTCGTTACCAAACTAGATAAAATCATCATCAGGATTTTCTTGTCCTACTCTCTTTAGCTCATAAGCATCTTGTGTGCCAGTGTGGTCAGTTGTTTGGAGCTGTATTTGAATTCCGAGCAGCTGATTATTGCAGAGAACCAATCAGCTGCTTGGAATTCAAATATAGCTCCAAACAACTGACCACACTGGCACACAAGACGCTTATGAGCTAAAGAGAGTAGGACAAGAAAATCCTGATGATGATGTTATCTAGTTTGGTAACGAAACGTTCGGGGATTATATTAAAACAAGCTTGGAGAACAAACCACAGCCAAAAAACAAAGAAAGAGGTAAAATATGTACCCTTCTAGAGGCCCACATAACTGCCCGCGCAACCACATTTTGCATTAGCTGAAGCTTCTAGATGCTTTTCAAGGGCAGCCCCATGTAGTAGGCATTACAGTAATCTATTCTGGAGATGACCAGGGTCTGACTGAGCCTGAGCTGCTCAGGTGATTCTGTCAATATTTTGACCCAGCATTTGGAGGCTGTGATAAGATGGAAAAGGCTGAGGCTGAAACATGACAAGACAGAATTGTTTGTTCATTCCTCATGGCTCCGTCAGGTATCTTGATAGGGTAGCACTTCCTCTGAAGAATCAAATTTATGAACTGAGGGTCTTTCTGAACTCACAGTGACTGCTGGATGGAAGTAAAGGTGTGGAGGCTATGGCCAAAAATGTCTTTGCCCAACTTCAACTGGTACACCCTTAAAGCCCTACATGGTTTGGCTGTAGGTATCTCCATGCCCATATGCTCCATCCAGTTCTGATGTGTCTGCTATTTAGTTCCCAAGATGATTTATTATAGTTTCCCATTGTTGTGAAATTAAGGGGGGACAGAGATTGCAAATTGTTTCTCTTTGACAGGGCAAGTTTATAGAAATTTCTGCTCCCTAAAGACTTATCAGTTCTTCTTAAGCTGTGGGAAATTATTAATATTGTACAAAATTGTTTAAAGGGGCTTGACTGATATCATCGATATCACCATTTCTTATTTTTAATGTTTGCTGATATTTTGAATAATTTGGTGAACTGAAGAAAGATTTATTGATGCCAAATGTCTGTGGAGATTCTCAGTCATCCAGGCCATAGTTATCTCAAAGGTGCTTTTTTTCTCTCCAAAAGGCAACTGGACTGTTTTTTCTTTGAGGAGGAGGAAGAAAACATTTCACTTCTCACCCAAGAAGCTTCATCAGTTCTGATGGTGGGGGGATGGAAGGATAGGGTACTGACAGTTGAGATTGGATGATGGGGAGGGAAATGACAGGTTCTAATAGGATAGTGGTGATGGAAGGATTTTTCTTCCTCAAAGAAAAAAGTCTAGTTGCCTTTTGAAGAAAAAAGCACCTTTGAGATATTTATTGATGCCCTTATTTAAAATAGATATTGAACCTCAATTATTTCTCACTTGATCACTTTTCCTGATCTCTGAGGAAAAATATTTTTATCCAATAATTACATTTTAGAAAAAACAAGAACAAATACTGGTATATAAACCTTAGCACTATTATTGCTTCTGCACACATACTTTATATTTGTGTGTGTGTGTGTGTGTGTGTGTGTGTGTGTATTCCTTTTAACTGGCAGTTAAAAGGAAGAAACTGCTATGATCACACATTGCTCCTAGAAGCACGAAGCCGAAAATACCAGCCTGAAGATGACAAACGTCGCCAAGACACTTCCAATTTTACGTGGGAGAAAACCTGAATAACCAAAGACCTACACACACACACACACACACACACACACACACACACACACACATGCACTTGGACAGTTGTTACTAAATAATTACATTCTTTCCCAGTACTGTTTAGAGAAGGGGGAATATATTGTGAATTTCCACTGAATCTGCTTCCTTTATAATATAATGGGATGTGTTATGCCAGCTTTCTCTTTCTACCTTGTTCCGTTTTTTATATCATATTGCCTTCTGTACTCTGCAAAGGACAGGGTGATTTTATTATGAGTGATGTACTATTGAATATTAATGTAATATTTATTGTTGAAGCATTTGTAATTGAACAAGTCAGAAGTCAAGCAAATTTGCTTGGTTCCATGCTGTGCCAGTTCGAGCAGGCATTTAGTACTGAACTCATGTTTTTAAGGAGTTTCCACTCAGTAACCATCTCTTGTATGGCATTTATATGGGTTATACAGTGTTATAATAAGCCCTAGCAGCTACTTTTGGTATGTGCTTACTCTGACAAAGTTAAGAATAACATAGCAAATGCTGCAAGTAGGTTAGTGCACAGAGTCTGAAAGAGACTATGTTTGGTATAAAGCAGTACATAGACACAGACACAAACCCACGAGAGAAAGAGAGAGAGTTATTATAAGGATACAATATCTATTACTGTATTTCCCCCATCCAATTCAGTATTGATTAAGAAAAAACAATGGGGGTGGTAGGAAGAGAAGGGCATTAATTGTTTAGAGCAGTGTTTCCCAAACTTGACAACGCTGGCTGTGGAATTCTGGGAGTTGAAGTCCACATGCCTTAAAATTGTCAAGTTTGGGAAACACTGATTTAAAGACAGAGGATCAGGAAACCAGGTAATGTGAAATGCTGAATCAGGGCAATAGTTAAAAGAAAAATACAAACAAAATCAGTTTTTCCTGGAAACTTAAATAAATATTATAGATCTTAATCTATATCATGTGAGTTTTAAACCATTTTTTTATCAGGCAAGTGTGTTTTTACACCAGAGAAAAAGTATTTTTCAGAGTGTCAGTAGTAGGAGAAGCCAAATAATTTGGACAGAGGCAATAGCAGCTTGTCAATTAGCTAAATGCATCCTACAAATGGGATCTCATTCAGTCACCCTCTCTCCATCAACTGTCTTCCTTTATTTTGCTCTTTAAACAAATTGCAGATGGATGGAAATACTGTTTTTTTCCCCTTGCAACTTGTGTTCCTGTGATATGCACTGAGAAAGAAACCATCCTTTGAAGAAATGCTGCTTGCTGCATCCATCTTTGTCTCATCATATCAAGACAGTCTATTTCTCTCATACATTATTTAAGTAATAGTCAAATAAACCATGGCTTGGCCCACTCAGTCTCTTTTTGCCACAAACTAATCCAATGCAGGGCTAGTTTGATTAATCTACATCGGATGAATCAGACATCCTCCTCCAAATGTTTCTGAACTAGAATGCCCAGGAGCCCTCATTTGGGCCATGCTAATTGGAGCTGCAGGGAGCTGTTTAATCAACCTCTGATAAATCCCTAATTAATTGTGGGTGTTCAAAGGATACTGGGTTGCGACCTCTGTAGCTCTCATCTCATTTGTTCCCTGAACTGTTTCCTTCAAGTGGAAAATGAGCAATTCATCACTGAGCAAAATTAAAACGTTTGGTATAAGCATATATAAAATAAGTACTTTTTCCTTATACATAGCTAATAATAATTAAGGATTGGGAAAACTAGACATGTATTTCTTGAGTGTGAAAAGATTAACTGCTTCACATTCTTTATACAGTGTCTGGAGTCACTTCAAAATGAGATGGGCTGCATATACATCTAATAATAAGAAAATAAAAAAGTTTCTAGAGAAAACTGTTTCCCACCCCCCCCCCCACAGGTTTAATCTATCTATTGTCCTGATCCAACATTCACATTACATGGTTTCCTGTCCCTCTGTCTCTATGTAATTAATGTTTTATCCCGCCCTATCTTTTTCTTAATGCTGTATATATTGTGCAGAATTTCATTTAGGACACTAGATGTCACTCAAAGGTAAGAAAGCTTATTCTGAAGACTGTCTAATAATTCATTAATCTCAAGAGTTTGGTTACTTTCTTGGATAGTCAGAATTTCTTTGAACTGTGTGTTATTTTGTAAAAACTGGCATAATTCCTAAATGATGAAGCACTATATTTGTCCTCACTAACATGGATACTTCCCTCCCCATAAGCAAATATGTATAGACTATGTAATATCTGACAAACATGCCCCTATTTACAATTGTCCTATTTCATATAAATGAATGGTATAAGTGATATATAAGAAACAGACTTGTTGTTTTTCACAATATGTTTTATTTTGTCATTCTAAGCTGAAAGAAATTCTTCATATTTTGATTATAGACATATTCACAAACAGAAATGAACATGGTTGTGTCCCTTACATATATATGTCTGGGAGACTGGTCCTCTGTGGTGACTCCCCCAGACACTTCCCCAGATACCTCTCTAGATGTCACTCCCAAGCAGGATGAACCAGTCCCAGACACGTCAGGAAGGAAGTTGATCAATGGCTCCAAGCAGCCAGCTGAGAGTGATTTGACTGAAGCACAGCTGCAGCAGGACAACCCTGAGGCTTCAGGTGGAAAAGCACACAGCTGCAGCTGGTTAGTGATGATGATGAGGAACTGCCTTCTGCACCTGATCCAAGAACACATAGAGCAGATAAAGGCAGGAGTAGTGAAGGTCAGCCCAACTACTCATGAGCAGACTGCCTGTCCTTCTTGATGAGGCTGCAGGAGAAGCTGGCTATTTAGCACAGCAGATAGAGACGATGCTGGGAACATGTTCATTTCCTAGCTGTGTGTTTCCTGGTTATTGTGATTCCTGCCTTGCTTTAGATCAAGGGTATCAAACTCATGTCATGTGATGTGTTGTGACATATTGTGACTTTTTTTTCCATTGCCGGAAATGGGGTGGGCGTGGTTTTGGCATGGTGCATCCTGCCCAGGGACCGGCAGTTTGACACCCCTGCTTTAGATTAACACTGTGCCTTGTGAACTCTGGAATTTTCCTGCCTCTTGAATCCTCTTGTGTTGTGGATTTAATTTTGCCTGGTGGATTTGTCTTTGATCTTTGATTTGTTTCTGTTGGCTCTTTAGGTTTTGATAGGATCCATCTGAGAATTGTGGCTGGTTTTTGGGCTACTGTGAGGTTGTGTTGGCATAGTCTTGTTGTCATCTCTGAAATGTTCTGTATGTAAGGAATTGTGATTTGTTTGGTTGTTGCTATTCGTGTTGTAATTATTGTGTTGTTTTGGGCTTTTATGTTGTTTGTGTGTAGGGATCTCCGGATGAAGTTTCATGGATATCCGTTTCTCTCAAAGACTCTGTATAAGTGTCTCTGTTCTGCTGATCTGGCTTCTGTGGTCTTGCAATGGAATTCTGAAATGAAACTGAATATTAGATGATGAAATTGCGAAGTTAGAATTATGTTTCTGGTTCCTGGGCAGAGGTGGGATTAACATATGTGAACAACCGGTTCTCTGTATGGATGTTGCTTTTGGAAGTCCATTCTGGGCCTGGGCAACAAAAAATTAGTTACCGGTTCTGCCAAAGTGGTGCGAACTGGCTGAATCCCACCACTGTTCCTGGGGAAATGTGTCAACTCTTTAATTGGTAAATGTGGAAATGATGATATGCCAGATCAATGTTTCAGGGAAGTATGCTTACTCATGGAAGTCTGATGGTGCCAGCATTAAACCAAGGGTTGTTTTCTTACAAGAATGCTTACTACTGAAACATGGAATATAAAAGCATGAATAAAGGAAAACTGAAACCATAAAAATGAACATGAAGCATACTAGGCTGGATGCTTTAGAAATAATAAAATTAGGGGATTGAAATAAGCCATTTTAAACTGGATTATTATGTGATGTAGTATTCAATGCAAGAAACTACAGAAAGAAATTGAGTAGCAATGATACAAAAAGGTCATGGTTAACTATGTGTTTGACTATAACTCAGTAAATGACAGATCACATTTATTAGAGTTACTGGATATCTCATTTACTTCAATACTGTACAAACGAATGCTGTCATGGTATTATAGTAAATACTGAAGATACCGAACAATTCTATGTCAAACTACCAAGTTCATGCTACTATATTATTAGTACTGCCAATACAAAAGTTAAAGAACTGGAGGAACCTGAAACTATAAAAATGTTGTACGGTAAAGTTATAAAACCTGGATGTTTCAAATGATGGTAGCTATTAAGACTACCATAAATGCCAAGAAAAATGCAAGAAAAATCAATTAATCCATGTGGTCCCAAATGATCTCTCAGGATGATAATCAGTAAACAAAAATTAATATACTTTAGGAAATGAATAATGGACTAAAATGACTATGGTTGACAAGACTGAGTGCAGTAGAAGGAAAGAGAAGTTGGTGATTAAGATGGATGGAATCAGTGAAATGTCCTTGAAATAATTACCGATTATCACTATAGACAGATTGGGATGGACAGCATTTTCCTATGTAATCATCAGAGTTGACATAAACATACATAATATTTTCAACAATGTGTTTACTGTTTTTATCAGATAAATTAATATTTTTCAGCAAAGGACAAAGAGGATTCTTGAAATTTGTTCAGATATTTTTACTTTCTTATTTCATTTTGTTTTAATTTTAATGTGTGGGACAGATTGTGTGCATTATCTATCTGCCTGCCGGCCTGCCTGCCTGCCTGCCTGCCTGCCTGCCTGCCTATCTATCTATCTATCTATCTATCTATCTATCTATCTATCTATCTATCTATCTATCTATCTATCTATCTATCTATCTATCTATCTATCTATCGTCTATCTATCTATCTCACTACTCCATACAATTTATATGTCTCTTTGGCTTACAACTGATTGCTTAATGACTGTTTGAAGTTATCATGGATCTCCCCAAAAGCTACTCATGACTCAATTTTGAAATTACAGTGACCACACCTCCCACCCCCACAGTCGCATGATCACTTAACAATTGGTTCATTTTTAGGGCTGCTTGCAGTGTCCTGTGATAAATATTACCGTTATTTTCAATGTTTTTTTCCTGGTTTCCGGCATTTACTTCCAGTTTCCACCAAAAAAAGCCCATTGGATACAATGGATTTGCCTACCAACTGTGCCATTCACATAAAGACCATGACATTTGCTTAACAAAAAGTGCTGAATAATTGGGTCTGGTCACATGCCTTGACTTACAACTACAATGAACTACAAGTGTTATTTTTATTTATTTATTTGTTTGGTAAATGCATATGCCTCCCATCTCAAAAACCAAAGCGGAATCCAGGCTTAGTTATTGTTGTAAGTCAAGGACTACCTATACCTTATATTGTATGATTCTGTGCATTTGATAAAGATATAAAGTTAAACTTTATATAACTGAAAATGCATCAATTGATATAAGTATTGTATATTTACATTAAAATCACCTACAATTAAATAATATAATTCTTACTGCCTTGTGAAATATTAGCAGGGCACTGCAAAGCATAGTTCCAAAGGGATTCCAAAGTTGGGGGCCAGTAAAGAAAATGCGGCCTTCAGTCTCATATCACCTGATCTGATGCAGGCCTGATCCTAAGCCTTCCGTTTACAGGTACACACTGTTTAAAAACTGTTTAATAGGAACCCCACTCACAGACTTACAAGGTAGACCAGATCAAGAAACAGATAGCATGTAGGCCTCAAACTACTTTTACTGGAATGGCCAACACTAACAGAATCTTGCAAGTCTGGATATGCTGCTCCTCCGTTTGCCTTCATGTGAATTAAGAGGGTGCCTGCTTAGGTGGTTTTTTAATATATCTGTCTTGGTATAAACTTAATTAATATCTCTTTGTTGCCTAGGTAATGGATCTTCCTTCAAGGCCATCTTGTATACCATCTACATATGCTGAGGAACTTGGAATGAAGCCATATCTATATTCTACTGAAACTTTTGTGTCTGTAATCCTTAATGGGGCAAAACAATGCATCATAGGGCAACAGTTTCTGAACCAACATAATTCAAATGGGCTAACATACAGAATGTGCCCCAAATCTGGACCCATGGACTCCAGTGGGATTGAAATTTGCTGCCACACCACTGCCTTGAGATTCAATATATTAGTCTCACCCTAGCCCTCCAGTGGGTGATCAGATGTGGCCAAACAGGCAGGAAACTGGAAGTCACTCCTACGCACACTGCTTTTTTGCTCACCAGTGGTCATTCTGTTTCTTTGCTTTGTAAGGAAATATCTCAAGGAAAGGATAATCCAGTAGGTCACAGATTGTATATTAGAAATTTACAGGTCACAATCAGCATTTTGAATTGAATTTAGAAACCTATCGCTAACTAATGAAGAACATGAAAAATAGGTGTTTAAGCTAGCAATGATTGTTTGCACCTGTTGGTCTAGATGATGTGATTTGCATCTGTAGTAAATTCTGGTACTTTTCAAAGGCTGTCCCATGTAAAATGGATTACAGTACAGTCATGTAGTGATGAACATGTGAAATATAATTGCATTTCTTCAGGGTCCAAATAGGGATACAACATGCACAAGCTTAAACTGGGTGAAAGTTCCTCTGCACATGAATTCCACCAGCTATTCCAGCAGCTTTCTAGTTATCACCAGGCCATATTTCCAGTTAAACAAAACATTTTTTACTAATTTAGAGTATTTGCCTATCCAAACCAATATAACTTTTTGGGACTAGATTACCAACTGTCAAGACTATTGTGAGTTTTCTGTGATTGCAATGTAAAGAAGGTTGATCTTGCTAGAAGCTGCAATGTACATGTGCAGTGTGGTTCTTTCCAAAGTAAATTTAATGTTCTTTCCTTCAAGAAAAATAAATGGCTTTTCTTGAGCTATAGCACTATCAAGTCACTGCTTCAGACAAAAGCCTATGTTGGAATGCTTCATTGTAAACCCCAGATCTCTGCTAACAACTGTCCAAAACTTCAGTGTGGGGATAAATTAACCCCCTGGCCATTCTTGTGGCTGTTAAGGGTGGCAAAATGGTTGTATTTCTCCATTGCTATTGCATCTGAGAATAGCCATCCAACTAGCCTTGTTTCAGGTGACGGGAGTGGGAGTGATTCTGAGGTTTATTTTCTTTTCATCATTCCAGAGAAGAAAAGAAAAATAATTTTAGGAAGGAACTGGTTCTTACCAATATGCTTCAATATCTGAGGGGTGCACACAATCACTGTTGGTCATAACGAAAGTAATTAATAGATTTCCTATTATAGTTTTCTGAGAAATTATAAGTGAAAACCAATGTCGTTCAATTTGGATATGTCATTTGCCCCAATTTTCTTCATAGCCCAAAATAGCCTTTTGCCTTACATAGAAAAATTCATTGGATAAGGAACCTATAGACCTGCTATAGATACTTATTGAGCTATTACATCCATTGTTCCAATATTAAAAACTAATGAAAAAGGACCAGGCTTTGTGTTATAAATGTACAGTAAATAATGTACTTAATCAGAATCCACATCCAATCTGCAATCATCAAATGGCTGTTCTTCCTGGGAGGCAGGCAGAACCTGATCAAATCCAGATGTATCAGCAAGTGACTGAGGCTGCTCCAACAAACTACTGTTGCTGCAAATAACCCATTGTGGGCTATTCCAAGCAAAGCATCTTCAATTTGAAATCTTTGCAGCCCCTGGAATAGCCCAATAGTTCATGGAGACTACATTTTCTGGAATCTCGAATATTGGACATAGCTTGAAGATGTCCTGTGTATGGGAGCACAAGTGGAGGAACATAACTACTAGACTTTAGGAAGTTCTGCACCATTTAGATAGCTATATGGCCAGGCATATCATTGAGAACATGGGCCTAAATAACGCAAAGTTTAGAATGCAAGGCATCTTCACGTTATGGTGCAATATGCATCATTATGTTGATCACTAAGAAGATATTCTTCTCAGAGTGACTTGCATCAATATTACTCATCAGAAGCGTCATTTTCAGAGCACTCAGGAGATGGTGTGTCAGCTACATTTCCTGTTGAATCACCAAAGCCAATATACAATGGTGCCAATCATTGCTTTCTGCCTTCAGAACCTGCAATTGTCTGTCTGACTGTCTGTCTGTCTGTCTCTGTCTGTCTATCTGTCTGTCTGTCTATCTCTCTATCTATCTATCTATCTATCTATCTATCTATCTATCTATCTATCTATCTATCTAATCATCATCTTTGTGAACCTTCTACATCCACCTGTGAAAGCGAGGGACCAGTTCATTAAAATGTTCTTCCTCTATGGACAAGAGATTATGTTAACTTTTGTTAATTTTTTGCTCCCTGCAGCTCAGATAGATTGGAAGAAATATATTTTGGGCAAAGTTTTGTCAGCATCTTTAACAACTGACTTACACAATCCACCTTCACAACAATGTTTCCAAAAAAGGAAAGGTTGAAGACAGAGCAATAGTTGTCTTGTATAGCTGGAATGAGAAACAGCTTCTTTGAAAGAAGGAAATCATTGCCCCATAAAACTGGCAGCATCTCACCTCCCTTACAGAAATGTTTACCATTTTTCAATCTAGTCTCTCAACCTTTCCTGGCCAAATGAACCAAGTGGAGCATGGATTTGGCTCATAGGTGATAGAGTTAACCTACACAGAGTCTTATATCTGTGCTGGTTTCCACAAGGTCAAACAAATCCCAGATAATAGTGCAAGGGCACTGCCATCATTATCACATTAGATCATCTCCAAATAGCATCTAACTCCAAATAAATATGAGTAAAGAAATATATAAACATAACACAACAGCGGGTTGGAGCATTGTCCCATCTGTTTTCAGTGGGGAGCAGGTTATCCCAAGCAGATTGTTGGACATAAATCAGCAGGCACAACATGATTCATTGGTCTTATTATCACATAAGCTCAAACATGGGAGCTTTTTGCTATCATGCATATTTACTTTTTGTCTTTGACCACTTTGGTCTTCTTTTTACTTGCATCATTTCCCAGAATTTATCATCAGTCCAGGATTGGTGAGCAATTTCAATCATTCTAATTCATAGAGGATAACTAGATGTATTGTTGAACTTCTTACCAGGCTGTTGGTAAACGCCTGTAGCACCATCTGGAACCTAGATGCACCTGAAATGGTTCATTCAAATAGGTCATCCACTCCTGTACAGATTGGGGATGGCAGTAATATACAACTTGGCCATAAAGAGATCTAAATGCATCAAAGGATTGAGGACAATGGCTTTTCAGATCACATGCTGTTTACACCAAAGAAAACACCAAGGTCAAACATGGGATGGAGGTGATATAACCTGGAGTAAACCTATGGCTGCCATACTGGCCATGAAATCCTGAGCTCCATCACCAGCATCATCATGAGATCCAAGAGCTGAGACAGGCTGGGCACTAAGGGAGACAGTACTCCACAGGAGTCTCAATTTGTCCTATAGTCCAGAATCACATAAAAATGCTCACGCTTAAGTACTACCAGAGCAATCACCACCATGGTATCACAAAAATTATTTAGCAACATGTATATGTGTGTGCGTATATGATCAGTTTCATATAATCATTTTGAAAGCCTTATTTCAGTGCCAGATGTCACAATAGTAAATTCAGCAGGAAAGTACATCTCGAACGTTTCTTGACTGGAAGCAACTATGCCAAAAATAGAGTTCTGCTTGTGTCTTCTTCTGTTTTGAAATTGTGATGCCTAAGTTAAAACTGCCTATGTTTTGTGAAGTTTCTATGAGGCCTAGAAGCTTCTTTTCGCAAACTTCACATTTACAAAGTCAACAATTTCTATTTTAATGAAAAACTTTCTAATATTGTATAGCTTTATTTCGGTTTGTAATCAATATACTATAATAATTAGCATAAACAACTGATTTCAGACTTCTTAACACAGAAAACCATGTTGTAGATTTGCCTACATATCAGTGCTTGAAATGGAATTGTTCTATGAGTTATTGCTAAACTGAATAATGGAATATACTACAGCTCAGATCTCATCCTTCTATTTTTTTTTTCTATTACCATAGCAGCTACCAAAACAAGAAAATAAAAATGCATTTGTTTTAGAAACACTGCTGACCATATTCATGAATCTCTAATTTATGATGTGTTTTTCTTGACACTTAGAACACAGGGAAGAAAAAAAAAAGCGTAGAGGTTAGGATAATGGAGTAGTGGCAGCCAGACTGAGACTCTGGTTTGAAATCCTTATCAGCTGTGGGGGATTTTGAGTCAATCAATCTCTCTGAGCCCAAGAGCCAATGTGGTAGTAAAAGGAATGAACTAGAAGTGGGAAGTGACCAAGGTATCTCCCCAGCCAGGACTTTTTATCATTTATGGTGGACATGTGATAAAACAAAGAAATATTGGAGTAGGATTTATATTTTAACGCAGAAAATTCTTGAAGTGAATATAAAAATAAAATCAGAAACTTTTCTTCTGTGTCTAATGGAAAAAGACTTGGGGGAAAAAATTGGAACTCTGATTTTATATATGTTGATAGCAGCAAGACTACTCTACACACAAAAATGGAAGGATGTCTCAATTCCCACCATGAATGTGAAAGGAAAAAATATCTTAATAATTCTTTCTGTATAAATCAAACATATTTCTTTGATAGTCAATTAAAATAAAGACCCGTGTCTGCTGAGATATACTGTATATTCCGGTGTATAGGGCGACCCGGCATATAAGACGACCCCCGAGTTCGACGCCGGGTCGCAAGACAATCGACGCCAAGTCGCATGCCTAGAAAGTCGTCTTATATGTCAGAAACTACCGGTATTTCCGGCGTATAAGACGATCGACGCTGAGTTGCATGCCTAGAAAGTCGTCTTATACGCCAGAAACTACCTTATTTCTAGCGTATAAGACGACTCGGCATATAAGACGACCCCCAAGTTTGGAGGCTGTTTCAACGCTCTCAAAAGTTGTCTTATATGCCGGAATATACGGTACTTAGTAAAAGGAAGAACTGGGACATTTGCAGTAGATGGTGAAAGATTGTGTTGGCACATATTTCTCCACAGGAACAGAGTACAGAATCAGATAGCATAGGAATTGAGGAATTGAGCCTTGTTCACGGGTACAATGACACGAGTAGAAATGGTAGTGAGGAAAGTAGTGGTCAGAACAAGGACAAGGAAGAACAGGAAACTGGCTCAGTAACTAGGACAATGGAATAAGAATAATGAACTAACACAGTGGTCAGTTCCAGCAATAGGGAGCTGACCCAGAGGTCAGTCCCGAGAAAGGGAAATGAGATGGCTATTGGGTGGCACCAGAATGCTAGAGGTGGGCACAATGTTAAGGTATAAAGCCTGCTTCAAAGATTTGGGTGTTGCCACCTGGCCCAGCTGTCACACTTAATGACTGCTGTCCTTATTGCAATAAGTTGTTGAAATGTAAGTACTGAATTGTGTGTCAAATTTAAATAAACCTCTGGATCCTGAGTAGATTGATTTGTTGATACAGAAACGTCTAGTTCAGGGGTTCCCAACCAGGGGCGCTCTCACCCACTGGGGGTGCGAGACAATATTCCGGGGAGTGCGAAAACTTAGATTTTCTAAATTATAGTGTATATAATAATAAACTTTATTGTCATTGTATGTGTATATACAGTATACACATACAACAAAATTTACGTGACACCCAAAGACCAGGTCCCACACACATAATCCCCAAACACACTCCCACCCACCACAATTCCCCACATTGCGGTTATTTTGAACTTTTGTAAGGGGTGCGAGAATATATCAGAAGTGTTCTAGGGGTGCGGGGTATAGAAAAGGTTGGGAGCCACTGGTCTAGTTCATATTTTTATAGAAATGTAAAAAGTTGAGGTTCGATGTTAATACCTTATTTTACTGCATCAGAGGGAGTTGGAAGTCAACACTTTTTCCCCCTTCTTCCCCATACTTCTCTTTTTCCCGTTCCCTTACCTTTTTTCCCTATTATTTGCTTTTGTATTTTTGTATTTTATATTATAAGCTAATAAATTAAAAACTTTTACTAGAAGTGGGAACTACTAGATTCTCGCCTATCCTTAGACTTAGAAGCTGGCGTATGACTTTGGATCATTCATCTCTTTCAGCTCTGGACTGAGAATATTTATCAACCTATAACTGGATCTGGTTAATAGATTAGGTCATAATCTTCAGTGAAAAAAACCCTTCATCCTGCTGTAAACTGATTTGGGCTGATAATAATAGTATGCATGTGTTTGAGGGAAAGAGAGAAAAGGTTTTTTTTTCTTATTATCATTTCAGGGAAGGCTTTACTCATTCCTCATCTTTCTTCTGCAAAAGTTCAAAATGGGATCAAGAGATGTCATATGAGGCTTTGTGGGTAAGATGGATCAACCTACCAAATCTGGATTAAGTATATGGATCAAAAAGTTTTCAAGACTACCAGAACCTGACAATGCTAATTCTGGTAAAATTCTGATATATTGATTAGCATGTCAAATACCACAAATATTCAGGCTAGCCTCTTTATATAGGAAAGTCCATGTGTGAACTTAAGCAGATCACTATCTCTCAGCCTATCTCTGCTAGCAAGCTTGTTGTGAACATAAATGTAAGAAAAAAAATGCATATTGTAGGTGAATACAGAAATTTGTCCATTTGCTATAGCTAGGCAGCCTAACACAAAACACTATAATTAAAGAGCTGCTTAATGTAATATTTTTTTCTAATATGCATGCTTATCTTACCTTTATCTGTATCTGAGAACAGAATGCTTGGCACCTACTTTGCAACCAATACACTATTTGTAATTTGAGATTCCTTTTTCCTGTAAAATAGATATAATTTGTATTTAATGGTGGTGGTGGGGAGCTTTCAGCTTGGAAGTATTGCTAAATGATTGGTCAGGTTCTGCAGAATCTTATAAATAGATTATTTGGAGTCTGAGTACTGGATTGGTGGTCTTAACTGGATAGACAAATGAACTGTGATGAACCTCACAGAAAAGAGAGTGTCTGAAATGGTGCAGGGTCTCCCACTTAAGCAATGGGATGTTCTACAAGACCGCCAACGTCCTTTCCAACTCTGTTATACTATTATTCTGTTACTTATGGGTTTTCTGTAAAAAGTTTGTAGCTCTCAGCATCTTGGAACAAGGTTGTGATATATGTGTGTGTTTAAAATGCAACAAAAGGTATGGCAGGAGAAATGGCAGTGCCTAATTGCTACAAGTGAATCAATGATATGGCCATAACTTTATTTCCACTGATCCCTTTTAAACATGCTGAATATTCATATGTACCGAAAACAGGTTTTCATGCTCACTATCCCATTATTCCATCATTTTCACTTTTTTCTTGGTGTATCTGTGATGTCTAAAATAAAACTAGTAAAGAAATCGAAGACAAAATCTGTGAAGCAACCTGTGTGGGCAGCCCAGTTATATTCCAGAAGCTCTACATTGGGTTTGCAGAGTGTGTAACCATAGTGACTATACAGCAATACTTCTATATACAGTGTTGACAGAACATGGTCCAAACTGGCTTCATCCTGTTAACAGACATCAGCTCTTCAGCTGAGCTAATTAATTGATTTCTTCTTTCATACTGAAATATATTTAGATTAAACAAAGCATATGGGAGTTAATACTGGCAAACACTCTTCTTTTAATGGCTTACTGCATAGTTCAGTGTAATTGTAAAAGCGAAAAACCAAGTTATCACACAGCGCAGAACGGGAGAATTCAATTATATAAAGAAACATGAGAAAAGACTTGCCAGAATACATGAGGCAAGTAGTTTATTTGTCACATTCTGCTGGAAATAAATTTTGGCAATTACCATTGTTTTCTGGTCAGTCAGTGGTACACATGATTGAAAAGGCCACTGCACTGAGGACCATCATATTCAGAAAGGCAGGATACGGCCCACTCAAACTCCAATAGTGAATATTAGTATTCATTAAAGACAAGGGGAAAAATAAATCCCAAGTGCCAGTAAAAGTTTTTGTTTTGGAAAATGTATTCCTTTTTTAAGTGCCTGTAAAGCAAGGGCAGTAGAATGATTTGCAACATAACTATAACAATATTTCTAAAACTCGGCAATTCTCCTTGTGGTATATTAAAAAACAATTCAGTAAATGTCTAAAATAGAATAGTTTCAAGTTCTAAAGTATGTATGTATATGTGGAATATTATATATTTTGTTCATACTTTTAGCTGTTTGTTGAATGGAATAGTACCTAAAATCCATTTAAATAAATTATTCAACCAAACTAACACATTTATGTAATCTACATATAATCTCATTTTTACCTAAACAGCAAGTCAACATTGTGATTGAGCCTAGATATCAGTGCTGATTATATTAAAGTATTTTCTTGGGTGCCACAACTCTCCTTTTCATACCGCAATTACTCAGAGAAAAAAATCTATACAAAATAAATGTGCTGCTCCCATAGAAACAGAATAAGTGACTTTTACTGTTGCTTCCACAGTTTGTCAGAGACATCTGTTTACAACACATATGAATAGATGCAATTGTGAATAGGGCATCAGTTATTGATCCAAGATACCTAAAATGGGCCAACTTACAGAATGCCAGGACCCATGACTTCCATGGTAATAAAATTTGGGAAAGATGTGGATACTTAATAATAGTAGTAGTAGTAGTAGTAGTAGTAGTAATAATAATAATAATAATAATAATAATAATAATAAAGTTGGAAGGGACCTTGGAGGTCATCTAGTTTAACCCCCTGCTCAGGCAGGAAACCTATACCATCCCGGACAAATGGCTGTCCAGTCTCTTCTTAAAAACTTCCAGTGTTGGAGCATTCACCGCTTCTGGAGGTAGGTTGTTCTACTGGTTAATTGTTCTGTCAGGAAGTTTCTCCTTAGTTCTAGGTTGCTTCTCTCCTTGATTAGTTTCCACTCGTTGCTTCTTGTCCTGCCTTCAGGCACCTTGGAGAATAGCTTGACTCCCTCTTCTTTGTGGCAGCCCCTGAGATATTGGAACACTGCTATCATGTCCCCCTTGTCCTTCTCTTCATTAAACTAGGCATACCCAATTCCAGCAGCCGTTTCTTATATGCTTTAGCCTCCAGTCCCCTAATCATCTTTGCTGCTCTTCTCTGTACTCTTTCTAGAGTCTCAACATCTTTTTTACATCGCGGTGACCAAAACTGGATGCAGTATTCCAAGTGTGGCCTTACCAAGGCATTGTAAAGTGGTCTTAACACTTCATGTGATCTTGATTCTATCCCTCTGTTAATGCAGCCTAGCACTGTGTTGGCCTTTTTGGCAGCTGCAGCAGTCTGCTGGCTCATATTTAAGTGATTGTCCACTAGGACTTCAGTGTCCCTGTTGTGGTGCCATAGTCAGTTCTAATATACAGTAGATCAAGACACTCTAAACAAACAGGACTATTAAACGGAAGATTAATTTCAGCAAAATACTAGACAATCCATGACCCACTGGGTCATTATTCAGAGATATTTCCTTACCTAAATAGGCAGGCAAAAAAAAAAATCAGTGAGAGTGAGAGCAGCTTCTTACTGGTTTCACCATTGACTTTCCTTGTGGGAAGGTGTCAGGGAGCCTTGGAAATGAGAATCACATGAATCACTGTAGTGTGCTGAAGCATCCACATCTTTCCGAAATTTTATTACTATTGAAGTCATGGGTCCTGGCATTATGTAAGTTTAGCCCAATTTAGGTACCATTGTTCAATAACTGATGCCTTTCTACCTTCCAATTTCTCTCAACTGAAGATTACAAACAAATAGACACAAGAGTTTTAGCAGTATATGGATAGGTGCTGCTGGACCAGTATACATATACATACAAAAACTTAAAATGAATTTATGTATAGAAAGTCAAAGAATCAAAATATGTATACCTACAGGCACAATGAGCTTTAAAATAAATATTACTTCTAAATGACCTGCTGGTCTGTAATGGTTTTGAGACCTTTATCAGGAATGTTGTCAGAATGCATTGTGTGTCAAACGCAATTTCATTGAGGGCCGCATCAGCATTGCGATTGCCCTCAGGGGGCCAGCTGGGTGTGGCCAGGGTGGGTGCAGCCTACTGGGTGGGTGTGGATGGAGTGGGTGTGGCCTACTGGATGGGCATGGCCAGCTCTACATCGTTCACGTCAAGGGGGCCTGTGGGGGTCTGGGCAGGAGTGGGATAGATCTGAGGGTCTCTGGCAGAAGGGGGTGGGATCAGGGCAAGTGCCAAGGCATGGTCCACTAGAGGAGCCTCACTGCTCCTCTCAGGCCATGCGGGGGGGCGGCTTATGGAGCTAAGACTGAATACGTTTCAGCATAGATGAAAATGTACACAAAATTATACATTGGCTCCTGGCTGGCCTGGGCCAGTGCCAAGGCAGTGGGGGCCGTTCCCTCACTGTTTCCAGGATGGCTTCACAGGCCACATGAAACCACTTCGCGGGCTGCATCCAGCCCCCGGGCCTTGTGTTTGACATGTCTGGTTTAGAGCCATTGCCTTGTTAATAAAAAGTTGATGGTCTGAACTGGCTTTTTTTAAAAAAAAAATAAAAAATAAAAAAAACAAAACTATTTTTCTTATCTATTTTTTCCTCTTTTTAAAAGTCCAACAATGTATCATTTCATCATTTCCAGTCACCTGAAGTCCCAAATAACTCATGGTACCTTGTTGAAGTACTGTCCTTGCCTCAGTGAAGTTGCCAATCCACTGCTGAGGTTAGCTGCAATGAACTGAAATGCACTAAATGGACAGAGATTCTTGAGGCAAAAGAAGATGGAAAAGTATATTTTAGTGGGGGAAAGGTGCATTGAGATGAGTGAGGGGTTGATAGAGGGTTCGGTTAACTGTTTCTGCCTTCCAGAATAATCACCAGCCTATTCTGGCAACAGGGTGATGGGGCAGTATGAATAAGTGAAGAATTATTCATTCTCCCTCTTTGTGAGAAGTATCTTTCATTGTTTAAGTTCATATACTTAAAATACATCAATTCATAATGTGTAAGAAAACTACATTCTAGATAGTACTCCTCAGTATTAATGGGTAGGTTCCCTCCAGATGTTTTAGACTTGAATTTTCATAAATCCCATAATATTTCCCTTTAAATTTCAATTTCCATAATACTCCTTGTGGCAGTAACTAAGATAGAAGTATGAAAATTAAAGTATTGCACAGTTGAAGGGAATGAAAGTAGAGAAGTCTGTTAAAAAGAAACAGAATTAAGTGCATCGATACAAATTCAAATTGGTTATGGAAAGCCTATGCGTTGTTCCTGACATCCAAGTCCAGATCCTTCTTTACTGTATATAATTTTAATGACCTCTTTTTAATCATTATGGTACTTTCTGCATCTCTGTTTAAAATTGATTCTTTCCCCATCTGAAACTAATTTGAATTAGAAGATAAGGGTGAATTTCAAAAATCTATCTTTCCACACCTGCAAAAAAAGATATTTTCTCCACTGAAAGAAATGGTTCTGTTAGAAGCAGTGAGTTTTTAGATATGATTCATACCCGAACATTTCAATCCTAAGCATAATCATTTGGGAATAATATACAGTTAAGTACTACTTACTACCAAGTATACATATAAAAGCTCAGGTTGAAATATTCTAGCAGAATATTAGGAATAGTATTAGAAATAATCAAATGTTCTAAACCACAAATTATTACAATATAATATTAACTCTTTTTAAATAGTATGTTAAATAAAACTACAAGAACATACTGAAATTTATTTGACAACAATCTCTTTAAAATTGGCATTTCCTAACTTCAGCCTTGTGAATGACAGGATAAAGAACTTTATAATATTGTTTTCTTAAGATAATATCCTGAAAACATTTTCTTTAGAAATCTGATTGAGATTGGTAGTGTTTATGTACACTGAGCTGGAAATAAACTTTTAAAACTTGATGGAAAATAGTGAGTTATTAATGAATATACTTCATAGACTCTAATTGTTATAAAAAATAAGCCACTTTCTAGGGCACTGCTTCTCAACCTTGGCAATTTTAATAGCAATAACATTTAAACTTATATACCGCTACATAGCACTTTACAGAACTCTTTGTACTGCATACATTATAAGTAATCTGGGTCCTCATTTTACCAACCTCGGAAGGATGGGAGATTGAGTCAATCTTGAGTCCCTTCAGGATCGAACTCCAGGCTGTGGGCAGAGTTTGCTTGCAATACTGCACTTTAACCAATGCACCAGAGCTCCTTTTTAAGATGTGTAGATTTCAACTCCCAGAATTCTTCAGCCAGCTTGATGGTTGGAGAATACTGGAAATTGAAGTCCAGACATCTTAACGTTGCTAAAGTTGAAAATATTGCTTCAGTAGTTAAGGCACCACGCTAGATACAAGGAAACTGAATTCTGGTAACTGAAAACTGACTTGGTAACTTTTGACATAGTAATTCTGTCTTGGTCCTACTCACCTCACAGGCTTGTTGCTGTGGGAAAAATAGGAGGAAGAAGGAGTATTAGATATCTTCACCATCTTCCTTGAGTTAGCCCTTGACTTAAAACCACAACTGAGGCCAAAATTTTTGCTGTTAAGTGAAACATTTGTTAAGTGAGTTTTGTCCCATTTCACAACTTTTCTTGCCACTATTGTGAAGTAAATAACTGCAATTAAGTTAGTAACATGGGTGTTAAGTGAATCTGGAATCCCTATTGACTTTGCTTGTCAGAAGGTTGCAAAAACTGATCACATGACCCCAGGATACTGCAACTGTCATAAATATGAACCAGTTGCCAAGCATCTGAATATTGATCATGTAACCATGGGGATGCTGCAACGGTTGTAAGTGTGAAAAATGGTCATAAGTCACTTTTTTCAGTGCTGTTGTAACTTTGAATGGTCACTAAATGAACTGTTGTAAGTCAAGGACTACCTGTAATAAAGGCAGGATATAATATCTAGAAAACAAACATTTTCTCCTGTCAGTAATCCTCTAGATGTGTGGGGACTACAATTTCCAGAATACCTGGCCAATACCATGATTGAACATTCTGAGATGTAGCTTTGGCAGTCTCCCCAATTTGGAGATTGATAATTCAGAGCAGTCTGGTCTGACATATAACATCATTAGAAACAGAACAGAATGCCTCTGAAGGCAGCATCACAGAAACAAGGAAGTGCAAAATAACTCCAACAATTACAAGCAGCAAAAAGACAGCAGTATAAATAGAAACTACACAGAGTCCTGAAATAGAACATGAAAGAAAGCAAGTATAATACAATTAAAAATTCCATAGCAGTGTTTTTCACCCTTGGCCACATGCCTAGCTGGGGAATCCTGGGAGTTGAAGTCCACATATCTGAAAGTCGCCAAGGCTGAAAAACACTGTCCTTCAGTAAATCCAATAGATATACAGAATAATAAAAGAGTTATTTCCATGTGTCCTGAATAATGGCAATGCTATCATTTCTTTTACAGTCATTTATATTGATAAACTGATTTTGATATTATATTTTTATATGTTTTTTTTGTTTAAGAGAGGAATCAGGATTAAGATCTATTTGTCTATTTCTCCATCTGTCTATCTAGCGTCTACTCTTCCTCCATCTCTCTCTCTCTCTCTCTCTCTCTCTTTATCTCTCTCTCTCTCTACACTGCAGTCAATGAAACTGTTGGTGGTTTCAGCACTTAAGACCCAGTAAGGTTAACATTTCAATAAAAGCATAAAATAAAAAATAAATAAATAACATTGTCAGACATCCTATTATCATATTATAAAAGTCTGAGAATTTATTCCTACAGCTTTTAAGTTTCTAAACACCCTAAACTAGCATTAAAGATACCTTCCTAAAGTTCATGTCATTTTTGCTTCCTTGGTTTTGCCATCTTCCTTGGATGGGGCTTGACAAGAATCAAGTTTTATAAAAATTTATAAGTAACTATCAACACTTTGAACTGTACCTGAAAGCAAATAGGCACCTGATCAAGACAAAAAATGAGAGCCGGAAAATTGTATTATGATTACAAGCCACCCAGAATTACTTTGAAGTAAGATGGGAGGTTTATTAATTTATGAATAATAAATAAATAAAAATACCCCACATTAAAAATAAAAAAGCAAATCAAGGTAAGAACGTTTAAATTGGTAGTAGGTTTTACTGGTGGACAATGAAGTCATATCTACTTTTATAAACAGTATAGCAAATTTGGCAACACTAAATATACAACACTAAATCATGTTGATCTCATAGCAACTGTGCATAAAAAGATCAGAATTTCTTGGGTGTTTTACGATGTAGAGTTATAAACGGGGATCTTTATACAGGGCTGTAATTAAAGTGGAAACCTGCATCTTGGTAATCTAATCAATGATGGAAACCTTTCCTGATATTTCAAACATCGGATATAACACATAAAAAATAATGCCCCAACAGTTTTTACAACTTCCTTGGATTATGAGTCTATTTTACAGAGCAAATTGAAAACTTTGAACCAAGTTCCAGGTATATGTTCTAAGGAAGATAATAGGACTCAGAATGCACTTGACAGAGAGCCAGCTAGCTTATGCTTTTGGAACTTATGCAATATCATAGGAGACAGCCAGTCTATAATCTGTACAAATTAGTTATTAAAACTAAATAAGTCCTTTTCATTTAAAATATGAAATGCATAGGAATACCTATAATGAAAACCATTTCCAGAATTGTGGTGTTCTTGCTAATGTTGCTCATACCCATTACCTATTACAAACACAGAACCTTATCTAAGTAGAATAGAATAGAATAAAGCTGGAAGGGACCTTGGTGGTCCTCTAGTCCAGCCCCCCACTTAAGCAGGAGAACCTATACCATCTCAGACCAGTGACTGTCTAGCCTCTTCTTAAAAATCTCCAGTGATGGAGCGCTCACGATTTCTGGAGGCAAGCTGTTCCACTAGTTAATTGTCCTCACTGTCAGGAAGTTTCTCCTTAATTCTAGGTTGCTTCTCTCTTTATTCAGTTTCCAACCATTGTTTCTTGTCCTGCCCTCTGGTGCTTTGGAGAATAACATGACCCCCTCTTCTTTGTGGCAGCTCCTCAAATATTGGAATACTGCTATCATGTCTCTCCTATTTCTTCTTTTCTTTAGACTAGCCAAACTCAACTCCTGCAGCTGTTCTTTGTGTGTTTTAGTCTCCAGGCCTTTGATCATCTTAGTTGCTCTTCTCTGAATTTTTTTTAACTCTCAACATCTTTTTTTGTGATATGGTGACCAAAATTGGCTGCAATATTCCAGATGTGGTCTTACTAGAGTTTTATAAAGCGGTACTTTGCGTGATCTTGATTCTATGCTTCTGTTTATACAACCAAGAATTGTATTAGCTTTCTGGCTGCTGCTGCACACTGCTGGCTCATGGTTAAGTGATCGTCCAACTAGCTCCAAGAGCCCTCTTACAGTTACTGTTTTTGAGCCAGGTCTCGCCCAGTCTGTACTTGTACCTTTGATTTTTCCTGCCTAAATGTAAAACTTTGCTTTTCTCCACATTGAAACTCATTTTGTTGGACAGGGCCCATTGTTCAAGTTTGTCAAGATCTTTTTGGATCCTGAGTTTGTCTTCTGGGGTGTTGGCTACTCCTACCAGTTTGGTGTCATCTGCAAATTTGATGAGTTCCCCTTCAATTCCCTCGTCTAAGTCATTTATGAAGATATTGAAGAGTATAGGGCCTAAGATGAAACCTTGTGGTACCCCACTGCTTACTTCTCTCTATGCGGATATAGTGCTGTTGAGGACTACTCCCTGAGTATAGTTTGTGTAAGTGATGTGTTGTTGCAGCATATTACATAACATAAAGAAAGATCTGTTTTAACTTGTTATATCTATACCATGAGGGAGCCAGTTTGGTGTAGTGGTTTAGGCATCAGGCTAGAAACCAAGCAGACCATGAGTTCCAGTTCCAACTTGAGCACAAGACTAGTAGGTGACCTTGGGCCACTCATTGTCTCTCAGCTCTAGGAAGGAGGCAATGGCAAACCATTTCTGAAAAACCTTACCAAGAAAACTCAAAGATTTGTCCAGGAAGTCTCTGAAATTAGACATGATTGAACAGAAGGAAAAAAGAATCCACACCATGCCTTCAAATGACTGCATTTCTAGATAATTTTTCAAGTATCCAACATATCTATGTTAGCTTTTTTTTTAACTGTAGGAAAAGTGGTAAGTAAATCTTGAACAGCACTTATTATTAAAAATCCTAGTTTCCCCCCCCCCCCAAATTAAACCAAATTTTCACATGGATGTATATCTCTGAAACATTATCAGTTAATGAGTACATATTTATGTAATTTGTTGACAACTAATCAAGAACAATTCCATTTAGCTTATTTAAAAGCAGTGAAGATCAGCTGTGCTGCTACCTACATAGGCAGTCAGCTAAGTACATTTAGTAAAATCAAGGGAAATGTGTTATTTCATTAGGTGTTGTACCTTCAGTAAGCTAACCAATACTCCAAAGAATGAAGAACTGTCAAAACCAGCACTTAAACCTATATAGACTGGAAGCTAATAAAGTCAACAAAGCACATACCAGTTCTTATTACAATTGCATCCATCTTCTAATTGTTACTCCCAAGACAATGTCAAAGACAGATATTGGCCCAACTATGTGGAGTATCTACTAATGCAGAGACATTTGTTTATTTAAAACATTTATATAGCTGCCCATTTTATACCAAACTTATACCATACCATGGGCAGCTCCAAATCAAGAATTAAAACAACATAAAAACCAGATTGAAACAATAAACACCAAACACATTAAAAATAAAAGCCCAATGCCAAGTTGAGCTTCTGACATGTTGTCAACTCTCTGCTTTTCAGAAGGCTAGGATGGTAGTGGTCTGCCAAATTTCTGGGAAAAGAGTATTCCACAGGCCGGCTGATGCCTCAGGAAAGGCATGTTTCCTAGTTTCCATGAGGTGGCAATAATTAAGGGAAGGGACTAAGAGAATGCCCACCCTATCTAACTTGGTAGGATATCAATAGCATTTAGACGAATATGCTGCTTCATAGTGCTTTACAGCACCCTCTGGGTGGCTTACAATGTCAGTATATTGTCCCCAACAATCTGGGTCTTCATTTTACTGATCTTGGAAGGATGAATCAACTTTGAGCCCTGTCAGGATCGAACTCCAGGCCGTGGGCAGAGTTTGCCTACAATAGTGCATTCTAACCATTGTGCCACCACCCCACCAGTGATGGATATATGTTCTTAGGGAAAGTAGTGCTGCAGATAATATGGCTTTGTGTCATATAGAACTTTAAAGTGATAACCGGCATCTTGAATTGCACCTGGAAGGAAACTAGAACCCAGTGCAGCTTATGTAATAGAGGTGATATAGTTTTGTATCATCATTGCTTTGATGCTACAGTGATTAATTCAAAAGGAATATGTTGTTCCTTCTTTCTTAGGTCCACAGAAACTTCGCAGCAATGAAGAACTGATGATTCTGGTTGACAGAAACAAAGAAGTTATATTAATTGCAATGTTATAGCTTCATTGGTAGCTTCATTAGTACCTGTATATGGGCCTACCTGTATAATTAGTACAGTGGACACAAGATGGGAAGAAAGACCATGCTTCAGTCATGCTGTCTAAAAAACTACCCATTGGCAAGTCTAAGAATGGAACAAAGGTAGGAAAAATGCAATATTCAATACACCTCACTTGAACTCAGTGGATGGGTCACTAGAATAGGTAAGCTAGAAGAAAAAGAAAGGAAGCCACTAATCAGCTGAAAATATAGTAGGATGAAATATAGAGCAGCAACCAGCCATTGGCAGGCCTGGGTATACTGGGCACTGAATCTGGGAGGTTGTTAAGATTGAAATGGTGGAACAACTACTCAGATGGGTTTTAGATACCCCAATGCTTTTGAAGATGAATGCCAAATTATGATTGAGGGATGCACTTGTGATGGGCTGGGAGTCAGATGAGTATGATGTCATTTATTACTGTACTGCACTCATATTGGAGGTGGGGTAAAGCAGAAAGTGTAGATCTGGTCCATGTGAGCACAAACATGTCTAAATCACACAGTCCAAACATACATTTTCTAAACAGATGTTCACTAATCATCATGCCTTATATTTTGGACCTCAAAATGACAAAATAGCTCAGACTCTCATATTTTCTCATGCATATATTCATGTCACCCAACAGAATCTTTTCTCTCAGGATCAATCATTAATTAAGTCTTAATGTTGCATATTTTTCTCCAAAAACCTGTTCCTTGTTCTATTACTATTATTGACCGGAATGTAGCATGTGTCCAAATGATGAATTCCTGTTTGGATACATCTGTAACTTCCTAAATGACATTGTTTTCTGAAATATATTTTAACTATTTATTTATCATTAAACCTATACCTTTATACCTATATGTTTTCATCATCTCCACTCCAAAAGACTGGATTCTTTTCAAACAGATCTACTATCCTTTCTCTTCCTTTTACCAACATACAACATTCTGTTCTTTCTTTCATCTAATTCATCCTCTTCATCATTTATTCCTTTCTAATTCCAAGTCACATCTTCTGGCCATCATGAAATAGGTCCACAAATATTAAACCTAGTATTCATCTTAGCTTTGGTCAATTGAGGGTTTCTCATAATACTTTTTAGTAAAGCGTGCACTAAATCAGGGATTGTCAAACATTTCCCAGCCCACAGAAATGTTTGAGTTAGGGTTTTTTAACTTTGCCAACTTTAAGATGTGTGGACTTCAACTTCTAAAATTTCTCAGCCAGTAGCCTGTCGAGCTGCCAAGTTTGAAAAACACTGATCTAGAACAAATGTTTCTAAACCTTGGCAACTTTAAGGTATATGGACCAGTTCCCAGAATTCCTAGCGTAGCTGGCTAAGGAATTCTGGGATTTGAAGTCCACATAGCTTAAAGTTGCCAAGGTTGAGAAACACAACTCTAGAAACTACTTTGCAAGCCAACATATCTTATTGCACTTCATCACCTCAGGAATACATATAGCATGCTAGCCACCCACTCAGGAGACTTTTTATTAGATTATTATTAGAATATTATTCTAATAAAAATATTTTGCTTTGAATCTAATTTTGGCCATCAACCTCCTCTTCACCTTCTGGGCAAGGACGTGCTGCGGGCGGCTGTGCTTGCTTGCTTCCATCTCTGCCAGGATGAGTCTTGATTGTTTTGTATCAATTTCTCCCAGCCAGTCGCACTTGCTTGCTGCCCTCAGGACTGGCTGAGGAGAAAGCGACAGGCGGGCCAAAAAAGAAAGTGTCCCCTGGATGGGGCTGAGGGAGCAACCCTCAGTTGTAATCACACCCCTCAAGAGGAGAGTCCTTAAGTAGGGGAGGAGAGATAATGACAGCGCTGTGGGCGCTGCTCCTGACACGGCGGAACCAACTGCCGGGAGCTCCCACAATCGCAGCCTCCGTCTTCAACGGCGGGCCGCACCTTCTCCCCTCCCCGCCTTTCTCCCCGTTGGCCACCTGCGCTCGTCCCGCCAAGAGACGCGCGCCATGGACCCCCCGCGGCCCGCGCCGCTCGCGCACATTTTCAAAGGGACCTTCGTCCACTCCACCTGCACCTCCCCGATGGTCATCCTGGAAGGCCACCTGTTGGGTGTAGCGGAGAGCGGGAAGGTGAGCCTGGGAAAGGGCGGAAGGAGGGAAGGGAAGCGCGTGCCCCCCGCCCGGCTTGCTGTCGCTGCCTTTTCTGGCACGTGGGGGGCCGAAGGACGGAGAGGGTCCCGCGTTGGACGCCCAGGCCGGGGCTGAGCGGCTACCAAGGAGAAAAGGCGGCACTTCGACCGGGGGTCGCTGGGGTCCGCACCTGGGGCCGGGGGAGAAGTTTGAGGGCAGGGCGGTGCAAGCGATATTTTTACCCGTTTCCCTCCCCCCCCCGTTGGCATGAAACCCCCCGCCGGTTGTAGAAACCCCGAGATAGAAGAAGAAGGCGGAAGGGCGGGTGGTTGTCGTGATTCACATAACTTACGTAACACCTATGAAAAAGAAAAATAAATATGAAACTAGGATTAATCGGATCCATTCTCCAAGCAGGTTCTGGTTCCTCAGAATCGCTCCAAAGGATCAGCCGAAACAGAACAGACATAGGGATGAGAAGATAGAGATGTTGTTGATAGAAAGCTGGTAGTCTCCGATACATTAAAATCTCTTCCCGTCTGTGAATGGCAGTTTAGGAAGGTGCGCAAATTATCTCAACTATAAAGAGGACCAGATAGACTTAGAGACATTCAACACAATACTCCCCCCCCTTTTTTTTTAAAGGGTTACAACGAGTGTTTTCAGTGCTGGCAATTATCAAGCAGGGCAAGAAAACATGATGGAAATAAATAATAAATACTACTGTTCTCTGAGCCGGTTCATTATTTGTCAACATAGAAGAGAAATTCTGCAGTTATGATATATAAAGAAACACTTGTCAACTTTGGATGTCTTTTTTTAATTCTGATTTTATATGCATTTAACAAGAATTAATCTATATTCAATCAGGTTAAAAACCCATCTGCGCTCATCTCCTAGACCTAGAAAACATCATGATGGTGTGTTTGTTGTGAAAAATAAATTAGTATGTGGAGTGTTGAGAACATGCACCATTTGCACTGGAAAATAAAGAACTATAAAAATGTTGAGAGTATTGAAAAATAAATGACTAGATGTTTCAGGACAGTGCTCAGTGCTGATCCTCTTGTTCAGCTTGCCAGATTGCTCTAATCTAAATTATTACATTAATACAATGTTTAATATTACTTTATAGTATGAAATCCTGCAGAAAGTGTTTCCAGTGCAGTTTTTTTTTTTTACTATTTCATCTATTCTGATTTTTGGTTCCACTAGCCAAATCAGCAAAGACAATATTTGTTCAACTATTAGATAAGCAGTATCAAACAAAGCTTCCAAGCTTTGATACTTTAGCCATCTGGTTCTATATGTCATTAGATCTCAACAACTCTAGCCTAATTAGATGCTCATTTAAGAAGAAGTGTAATTATATGTTCCACATTCATTGGTGGTATACAGTTAAAAGCTTAATGAAGCATATTATTGTGCAAGCTCATACACTTTCAAATATGTGTATGCGTGTAGAGAACAGATGATTGCTGTGACTAATATATGAATGTGTTTGGCATAGTAACCACATCTACTTGGTTGCTCTTGATTTTGCAGATCATTTAACTCCTTCCATTTTTGCTATAGTACCACATATTTTCTTGGCTCTTTATGCCTTTTTGTACACTTGTAATACGTAGTTACTTTATGAAGTGACAGTTTTTCTCACAAAATAAGAGGCAGCCACACCATTAGATTACAGTGTAGAGCTTATATCAATTAAGCTTTGATAAAGCTGCCAAGGTTCAATAATGGTTTGGGTTGTGGCCCATTTTGGGAGAAATAGTAAGAGGTATAAAGGATGAAATGGTCCTTTACCTGGCTGCAATGCTTTAGGCAACCATTTTGTCATGTGATACTCCTTCCATCTCATAAGAGCCAATGGGGATCCCAAATTTTGTCTCTGCCAATCCTGTGATGGCCACGGAAGGGAAACTGGCAGGCCATTTTTGTACTCCTCATCTAGCAGATGGTTTTGGTCAGCAGTTGTACTGTTAGTATTCTTGAGATTTTTTTGACCAATTTTCTTCTATTGAATACAGAACTATGTTTTCTTCTATTGAAGACAGAGCCAACAGAACAGCTTCTTAAACCATTTACTGCTTTCTTATATATATAGCACAAGTTATAAGAGACAAGTTGTAGCTCCATCAGCTTTTGCATATAGTAGAGGAGCCATCTTTCTGTTAACAAGTTGTTGAGCCAGTCCTCTCACACTTATTTTTTACAGTAGTCATATATTATTCTTGCTTACTTACAGCTGAGGAGAGGATTCAGTGGACTTTGGTCCTAGAACAGGGGTTCTCAACCTTGGCAACTTTAAGACTTGTGGACTTCAACTCTCAAAATTCCTCAGCCAACTTTGCTGGCTGAGGAATTCTGGGAGTTGAAGTCCACAAGTCTTAAAGTTGCCAAGGTTGAGAACCCCTGTTCTAGAACAATCCTGGGAGAAATGCCATGCAGCTATTAGTTCCTACGAAATAGTGATAAAAATGACATGGGAAAAGTGGTAATCTGACAGAAATTTGGTGGGGTTTTTTTTGCTTTATGTTTGATGGTTCATTATTTTCCACTCTCTTTTGAAATTATCCTTTGACATATCTGGTTGCTGCCTAGAATAATGGAGACAAGGCTATGTAAAAGGTATAAAAAGTAGATAATTAGTTCCAATAGAAGAGAATACCCTGTATGTAACTCAGGGTATATACTGGTACTATATAAACAGGGAGCAAACCCCACACTCATTTGCACTGATGATGTTACCTAGCTGGGTAATGATTTCATACCCATAACCTGCAATTAAACAATTAAACTCAAAGAGCACCAAGGACTCCACAAGGGAAGATTAGTTCTTGAAAAGTTCCAGTGAGTCTACTTCAGGGGTCTTTAAACTTGGCCCTTTTATGACTTGTGGACTTCAACTCCCAGAATTCCTGAGGAATTCTGGGAGTTGAAGTCTACAAGTCATAAAAGGGCCAAGTTTGAAGACCCCTTGTCTAGTTACTGGAAGGAGACCATCAAATGCAAGCAGATGGGCTTCTCCTGTTCCATTCCTAGGCTATAAAATGCGTTCCTTTGGGAGCTATGATTAGGCTCCACTCTTGTTTTTAGAAGATTGTTAAGCAGATTTTTACTTTTTTAGGTTTCTTTAAACAAATATAATCAGTTATTCTCAGAAAGAATCTTAAGACAAGTAAAGTCTAACTTTCTAACACTCCAAAGAGAGAAAATTAAAAAAAAAACTGGGTTATTGTGTGATGGAACATGCTGGGGATGTCATGGATTCAAATTCTGCCCAGATTTTCATCAGCATCCCCAATTAAGAGCAAAAATTAGATGACTTATTTCCCTCCTATTTCTTGTAATGGTTGTAGATGTACTATTAGAAAGGAGGCACAGAAAGAATCAATAATTCATCCTGCTGTTTTTTTTTTTATGCTTGGATTTTTGTTTTTTCCTGAAGAGTTTCCCTAACTCTGGACATACAGAAAGATTCAAAATGGAAAGATATGATGTGGCAGAAGATGAACTTGTCCCTGTCTCACTCCATTTAATCTTCTAGGTTCAGAGAATAACAATTAGGCAATTGTTAGGTACAGTTAGGCAATGTATAATTAGGCAATGTGCAGGCTCATCATAACTAGTGCAATAATGATTGATTAAAGCAGTTAATAGCAACTGCTTTTAGGCTTGGAGCCAGGGTGGAAAATACTTAACCAACAGGGATGAGTGTCTGGAAAATTGGCATCCATTGTTTTAGCTCAAGGAATTCACTGATGATTGGAAGAAATAGTAAAACCTAAAAATAATATTTTATTTTAGTATTCCTATGCAAATTCTTTGAAATGTAGAAGCACCTCATTTCAAATCACATCTTTTTTTAAAAAAAACACAAGTTTTATTGATTTTTTTAACTTTTACAACAAAATGCTCAAGAAATGCATCCAAAAACAAAATCATATATATATATATATATAACTCAAATTAATACATTAGACGTTCCCTCTCTGTTTCCCTCCAATAGTATAACATATTTAAAATAATCCATTTCTAGATTATATTTATATAGATCCAAATCCTGTTTTTAAGCTTTACTAATTTACAATTACCATAATCCAATTTAATCTTAAATAAACATATTATTAGCACTTCGGGTACCCCTTCTAAAATACAAATAATATTCCAGCAAAAACATTCTAATATTTATTCAAATATTCTTAATCAAATAAATCATTAAGTTTATCACAAATTTCTCTTATTTCTTCTTCCACTACAAAATAGTTAATCCTAGTTAAGATAAAGATATTACTCTACTCTAAGTATATATAGTCTATCAGTCAATTATTTCAATAACAGAACAGAACAAAACAAAACACAAAATCATTTCAATCCATTAGGTAGGATTTAAATCGCATCCAAATAATTATCATATCTAAAACACACATATTATTACACAAATTATCATCTTACTAACTTGAAATACTCAATTAATTGTTAGATCAGTCCAAATCTCTGAAGTCTCTTCCATTTTCTTATTCTTGTTCCATTACAAAATAATTTTCATACATAAAATAAACATATTATTTCAAAAAGTACATTCTTACTCTATTTCACATATATATTCTACTAATCATGAGTTTTCCTCTTGCTTCTAAATCTGAATCTTAAACCTTAAATCAATCCGTATCTCTACAAGACCATTTTAACCCATTACATGTAATTTTAAGTCTCTTTTTTCAGTCTTATTCTGGCTTTCTTTTTGTGCCAAGCAGGTTTCCATAACAGAGCCTCTGTTTCAGCAATTAGGTCTCCCTTTATTCCTTGTGATGTCATTTGAGTCAATGGAAGACATCCCATCCTCTGTTTTAGGAGCCTGACTCCTTTGTAGTTAGATCCTTGTTGCTTTAGAAATTCAAGTCTCAATGTTTGGTTCAGCTGAGTAAAATGTTCAGTTGTATCCAATTTTATGATTAGTAGTTGGTTATCAAGGTTATCATTGTTCTCATTAAGTCGTGTTTGTACATCAATTCCTGTTATTTTTGGAGTTGTATGTAGTTTGATTAAGGTTACCTTTTGATCTTCAGAAATCTCAATAGGATGCTTATGAGGTAATATAGATTCCTTTTTAATATAGGTTAATTCCTCTTCTGATGTATTTTGGCCTGTAGGATAATCAGTTGAAGTCTGGAAGTCAGTTTTAGAATTTGTAGTAAGGTTTCTGATTCTTATTTCTGTAGTAATCTCTTTTATTTTAGTGCATACTTGTTTAGTGGTTTCATGAATTTTTTCCAATATAAGTTTACAGTTTAGTTGTGAATAGGGTTTCTCCATTTCAATAATAGTTAGAAGCAGTCCTTTTATCTTTTAGTGGAGGCTATATTTAATAAGGGTTAACCAATGTCCACCCCCACAGTTTCTAACAGCTGCATCAACTTCTTTATCTTTTCCCTTTTATAATAGTTTGAAGGTCAAGCCAACCTCCTCTCCAAACATAAGCAAGCAATTGCAGTATTAAAGGTCACCACAAGATATTCTCAGTGGATTACAGAATCTTTCCCAGACACCAATAAAATGAATTTTCCTTTTTTTTTTTTTTAGAAAAAAGCTCTATAAAAAGGTTTTTTTGGGACCCCAATTAAAAGTAAAATATAGCCATTAAAGTTAGTTATTCTGTCCTTTTATTCTTTTCTTCCCACGCAAACAAATACCGCTCTCTCAGGGCAGGGAAATAGTTCCAAGAGGGCTTTTTACAGGCAAAGAGAAAAATAGGGTGAAGAGAGGAAAAGGAAGGGTCTCACCCAGGTCATCCGCAGTGGTTCTTAATGCTTAGATGTTCTTGTGACTTTCGGCTGGTGCAGCTGCATGATCGGCCATCTTGCAGGACGATCTTTGCTCTGTCAGCCCTAAAGAGTCAGCTGGAGCTGCGAGAGAAGCTGCCGCCCTCCTGCAGTCACCAGAAAGTCTCCTCATTGGTGGTCACCCCTCCAGGGTGACTTTCAACCGCCTTCAGGGTCTACTGGTGAAGGAGAATCAGCTGGTGAAGAGACAAGTCTCTTTGCGTGACCACAGTCCCCGTGAACCGGAACCAGAAGTCTCAAATCACATCTTTTTGAAAGTTCACATGGAAGTTTATCCTGGCTGTCTCTATATGTGTAAAGTGAAGTGGCTCCCTGTGCATCCACACACAGGCACATGCAAGATAACTAGGAGTAGCTTTTGCAGTATCCATAAAAATTTGGCTGGCGTAAGAGGCTGCATCTTTCATATCTTTTTTTTTGATGGATGGGCAATTAAAGGATGGTTCCTTTAATTCGGTTAACATTTGGCATGTTTTTCCTCATATCCTGTGTTTCCTCATGTCCTTATTGCTCAGAGTTCTTCATTAGAATACAAATGGCCATAAAAGTGGAACTACAAGAATCTTTATTTGGCAATGCTATTAAAAGGGAGATACATGGATAAATAATTTTGACTTTTACAATCTCTGCTTCACTGTTTTTCTTCTTTGAAACCCATATGCTTAGCTAGATAAAGATAATCTTTGAATTACAACCATTCATTTAGTAACCATTCAGCAGCACTTGCTTATGTCCATTCCTTGCACTTATGACTGTTGAAACATCTTCATGGTCACATGATAAAAATTTGGGCACTTAGGAATCAGCATGTATTTATGATAGTTGCAGTGTCCTGGGTCAGGTGATTGCCATTTGTAACTTTCCAACTGGCTTCTGACAAAATCAAAAGGAGGAAAGTTGGATTCACTTAATAACCATGTAATAATAATAATAATAGTAAAGTTGGAAGGGACCTTGGAGGTCATCTAGTCCAACCCCCTGCTCGGGCAGGAAACCCTACACCATTTCGGACAAATGGCTGTCCAGTCTCTTCTTAAAAACTTCCAGTGTTGGAGCATTTACTGCTTCTGGAGGCAAGCTGTTCCACTGATTAATTGTTCTAACTGTCAGGAAGTTTCTCCTTAGTTCTAGGTTGCTTCTCTCCTTGATTAGTTTCCACCCGTTGCTTCTTGTCCTGCCTTCAGGTGCTTTGGAGAATTCACTTAACAAGTACAGTGATTGGCTTAACAACCAAGGATAAACAGGTCATAAAATTGGGTGCGATTCACTGGTTTCAATTGGGGACATAAGTCAAAGACTACCTGTACTATACGAGAACACATTCATTTTCAGTGAACTGATTATTTGTCTGCCTTTTAATTTGAAACAACTGTGGCAAATAATATGAAACAACTGTGGCAAAGTTCACACAGTGTTCCAGGGCATTCTTAATGTTTTCTAAAATTGTGTGGGTACATGGCTACATATAATACATTATACTAAACCTACCCAAATTGCACTTTGGATTTACTCAGTGTGTTGAACCTAACTTCTGTGTAGATGGATGGAATATCCTACAGAAGAATACTTTCCATGTGACAATATCTTCCATGAAAAATCTTGGAAGGTAAAGGAAGGCTTTTCAAGATAACTTACAATAGTTTCCTTGGTCTTTATAACTGCCATTTCTCAAAAATCTTAAATACTATACTAGTTTTGTGGCAGTTGTTCTCTTCTCTAAGATTGTTCACTTTATCCCCTGTGCTGGCTTCTCATATGCTTATGAAAAGATGACTGCTGTCTTTCATCTGTAATATCAGAGACATTATTTTATGATTTTGCATCAGGCATAAGTTTTTTTCAGTGGACTAGGTTCACTATGATATATCAATGGATGAACCTTTGAAAAATCAGATTATGTTTATATGTATATTGGTTTATGAACTAACCTTTGTTTTATCATCTGATTAATGTCTACTTATCAAACATTGCTGAGAAACAAAAAAAGCAGAACTGATCCTATTGACCAGCCTTTGCACTTTGTTTTTAGCAACCCTAGTCTTAGTGTTTACTTTCTTCAGAAAGTGATATTTGCGTAATAAATATATTATTGCACTATATGCTGTTCTGTAATAAAATGATTGCAAAATGCTCTGCTATGAAAATAGCATTGGCAGCCTGTCTTCCATAACAACATCCTGCTTTCAACAGTTACCATCTTGTACTACTGTATTTCACTTTTTCCGGTGTTTGTGTTTAATACAGAGCATTAATTTTTTTCCCAGTTTACTTCAACATCTTATTTTAGTTTCTTATCAAAAGATCTGAATGTATGTGTAATTTATAGAATTACATGCTCATGTGGAATCGTGCCATATTATTTGATTTATAGTCACTCATCTCACATAAACACTAGATACATAAAATACAAAAAAATAAAAATACATAATGTAAATATCCTCCTCTAGGAGACTTTATTTGGCAGTGCTATTAAAAAGAATAGGAGATACAACCTAGCATAGAAATCAAAGTTTTACAGCACAAAAAAGATAATGAATCTGCCTCTTTTTCGGTACCCAAACTATTTGCTAAGTTGCAAAAAATGTATCTCATGACTGGTCAAAAGTAATGAAACAATAAGACATTTCCAAGTTGTTCTCCACTATAGGAATTATTGCTGACACTGCAAATAAAGCATTTGACGTCACTGAAAGGAATTTAGTTTCGACAAATTTAATAAAAAGAAGTTCTGAAGAGTTAATGTGAGATTATTATATCTGGAGAATGCCAGGCATCATTGAATCAATAAAGCTAAAAATATTACAGTTATATGAAAAACTAGAATACATTATATTTTGCAGTAAAGTACTAAATGAGTTACTGTATTCCTAGAGATTAACATTAGACCTCAAGACATGGAAAGTGTGTACCTTTCAGGGCACTAAAATCATCTGGTAATAAAAAAAAATCAAGACATTAAGTTGTAAGTTTATTATTTTAAAAAAGCTATCAATCCAAAGGCTAAAACAACAGTGAAACAGAGTCCAAATATTATAAGATTTAGCATCTGAAATTCTGCAGAAAAAAGGTCCGCTTAAAACTTTGAATACCTTAGCAAATATGGGAGAATTTATCTCCTGATATTCCTCTTCAGATTAGAATTCAGTTTACATGGGAAGAAAAAAATTCAAATCCATAATTAAACAGATGAATCAAATGATTCAAAGAATAGAATAGAATAACTTTATTGTCACTTTGAATGTACACTAATCTGCATACATTAAAATGAAATTTTGTTGCATATAGCTTTCAAAGGGTCACCACCTGCAATAGACACTGCCTAAATATGACAAAAATAAATAAATATGGAATTATGCATATACCCACATATAAGACACAGAGAAACAATACAGTGTAGATCAGATTATGTATGCATGTGCATGGTGAGAAAAATGAATCTTGCCAGTTTACTAGACGGATGGCCTAGAGAACAAAGCTATTGCAGAATCTGGTAGTCCTGCTAGAAATACTTTGAAACCTCCTCCCAGAGGAAAGCAATAGAAACAGACCGTGAAGTGGGTGTGTGGGGTCTCTAACAATGCTTTGCGCTCTAAGCACATAGCGCTTATAAGCAGCATCCTGAACACCAGGAAGCGAGCTTCCTATGATCTTCTCGGCTCTTCTTACTGTTCTCTTTTGGACTTTCTATCTGAGGCACTGCTGCCACCAAAGCAGACAGTGATGCATTTGTTAAAATGCTCTCAGTCGTGCCTCTGTAAAAAGTGGCCAGGACAGAAGGAGAGAGAGATGATGAAATGAAGTATCTTGAACTGATCAATCAAGCTAAGTAGATCATGCCAAATCCCATCCAAAGAGGCACTGAGAGGAGGAAGAGCAGAGACAAAAAGAAAGGGGAAGATCTACTATCAGCTCTGGAGTGGAAGAAGAAAAGAAATCCAAAAGGGGAATAATAAGTGATAATAATGTTGAAAGGAATAATATACATATAGATGCTGATTTCTACATAGTGTTTAATGATTAAAAACTAAGTAAACAGACAAGAACTTTGAAAAGGAAGTTCTTCTTTTCTTTTTCTTTTTAGTTTTTAGGTAATTCATTGCAATTTTATGTTATACCTTGAAATTAGAGGAGAGCAGCAGAGGTCTATAGTTACATACTCCCCAAAACAGGTTTATCTGTGTGACAATTGTATTGTCCCTTCTGGAGGTGACAACTCCTATTAATTTTTCTTCACATCAATCACTATATTATTATTAAAATAGTGTATTTTGCAGACCACTACGTAAGAAAGCCATTTTAACATGTTCTTGTTTGAGGATAGCACAAAAGTAATCTATTTTTAGATTCCATATTCTAACTGCCAAACATGCAACCAGCGTTTGTTCACCTTTATCTCTGCAAAAGCTTTGTAAGGCTTGAGGTTGGGGAGGAGCAAACTGCAGTCAGATGGTCATTTCAAAAACATAAAATAGTCTCTTGTTCTTAAGCAAGCAAGGACTACCCCAAATATCTATTAATTCAGAAAGATGGGAAGAATAAATGTGAAGTTTAAAGACTTGAGTATATCAACATCATTTACATCTTTGCATTTTCAGGAGGAAATAAGCCATTATATGTGGCTTCATTCTTTTCTTCAATGAAGATTCTGCTTTAACTGATCCATGTCTGAGTTTTCAGTTAAGACAAGCCAAGACAGGATGCCAAACTAAGCAGGAAATGTCATGAAATGTAAATCTAAGCCCAGGTTGGGAAGCCTGAAATGATCACAGTTTATATTCAGATAGTATTGTACAAGGATGCCTGGGAATCAAATTGCACTTCAGACAATGTCCTAATGCAGCATCCTTTGCAATATTAAATACAATGCAGAAACGTTATACGTATCTTAATTGTGGTATCTCATACATATCTCCACTGCTCTTTAAAATATCAGCAAGATTGTCTGGATTTCAGATTGGGAACTTCTATTACAGTAATTAGAAAATTTTGTAATTAGTAATTTTGTTTGAAGAAAATGTCCAGCCATCACTGTTAACCTGAGAGAGGAGAGAGAGTAGAAGGAATAGGAAAGGAAGGGCCAGCGGGAAGGAGAAGCAGCAAGCTGGCTTTACAGACTGAAAGGCAGAATTGGTAGAAGTGTTCAGTAAAGGAAGAGTAGGCATTCCTGTTAATATTACATAGTGAAACCAGGAAGTAAATTCATGGCTCCTAAAGGGCAACCATTGTAATTTCTTTATTGCCTGGTTTCAAAGTCCTGAGAAAAGGTAATATTTTACATGCACACTTGTAGGAAAAGAGAAAAACAGAAAGAAAATTGAAAGAAGGAAAAGGATGAGTGAAGAAATAGTTGGGTAACCTGTTTCTGACATTGTAAATTTTATTTATTTAGTAAATTTATCCGCTGCCCATTTTATACACACGGCACAAATTAAGGATGAACATTTTTCAGTCTCTATGTATTTGACTGATAGAGTGACCAATTGTGTCCAGATTCTTGGCAGCTTACACTGTAAAGAAAATTAAAATAGCCACGGTTAAAGAAACACCAAACAATACTGGGATACAGATGTTCCTGGTGTCAGAGAACATTTCTATGGAGTAAAGCAGCTGGTGCAGCATATTCAGATGGCTCTCTCCAGATGTTACAGGGAGGAGCATCTCTAAAATACATTAAATATTCCACAGTTACAGAAATTACTTTTACATATATTTCTTTTATCCAAAGATAGAATATCTTCTTTTGGAATGTTCCAAACTTAGCTTATGGAAATGTGTACTGAGATGAACAATAAGCTGTTACTGATCTGTAGGATATCACAAGATATTTAATTCATCACCATTACTGTATCTTTGAATTTGAACTAATGGCTGAAATGTTTAAACTGATCTTCTGAAGGTCCAACGTATAACAAAGATATCCAGCCACACCAGATGAAACTGAAAGTATTCTAAAATAACTGTAGGTTATTTAATTTCAGTCAGGAGCAGGATTAGCTCCCTCTGGATAAACAAGAACTTTGAGTCAATAAGAGAGCGAGAATAGACATGATGAACTTTTACACTTTTAAAAAACTAAACAGTGGCAACAAGAAATTACAAGGCGTGCTGCCAGCTATAATGGATACTGGGGACGGGCTGAGATGACTGCTCCCTATTTCATTTGGCTGGTTCCTATATTAATGACATACTTTTAACAGAAGCAATGACAGGAGTAGACCACAAGCACAGAGGAAAACATCTTTACTATTAAGCTTCTTCTATTATCTGACCTGATCTCAACTGAGGTTATTCAGACACGTGACTCCCACAGGGCTAAACAAGTATAATTGTTGCAGTCTTAGAATGAAGTGACTGAAATTAGTGGATTACCTCTGGAAATATCATCACAAATAAAGTCATCCTCTTCAGCTTAAATCCACCATTGCTACTTCCTGCCTTTTCCATGGGCTTACCAGGAACTTCTGGGGTATCTAGAGAGGTGGCTACTAAATACAATGTTTCACAGCAGTGGAAGGTCTTCTTTAGAACATTTTGTTGGAAGACCTGGCATGGTCCAGCAATTGTTAAAGAACTACTGAATTGCTTGAAATTCCTGAAGGAAATGAGAGGCTCCTGTGATGGCTAAAGACCAGAAGATTACTAGAAAAAAAGAAAAGATGGTATTCATAAATAACCTTAAAACATAAATTTTAACCATATTTTTAAAAGACACTTGGCAAGCATAAAAGAAATAGCCAGTCATCTTTCTGAAAGTCAACACTTCCAACAAAAGTATAGTTCATAGTTATCATTTATCTCTCTAGTTGTGGACAATAGGCTAAGGCAGGGGTAGGCAACCTTGGCTCTTTTATGACTCGTGGACTTCAACTCCAATTGAAGTCCACGAGTCATAAAAGAGCCAAGGTTGCCTACCCCTGAGCTAAGGATAGTAGCTTTCCAGTAATTGAAATAATCTGAACCCCAAGATGCAGATCAGGTCAAGAAATCAACACATTAAGGCTACAACTACAGTAATTTTATTCAAACTGGCTATAATAATACATACATCTTGCAAATGTGATTATGCTTTATCTCCTTCCTTTCTTATACCTATTTTGAACTATGGAAGTGTCTCTCAGAAACTTTTTCAGTGTACATACTTCTTCATTCTTTTGGCTGAAGCAATGTTTCCCTTTTTATTGCTTTTGTAATAGCTCTTCCCTCACCCTGTCTAGGCCAACCTTTTTACTACCTACAAATAGAGCCTGCCAAAATTATACCATGAACTGTGGGCTTTTGTCACAAATCAGGTGGTCGAGCAATCTGTTACTTCAAACGACTTATTGAATTAACAGATGGCTTGTTTAAAGTGCATATGAGAAGCCAAAGCAAGGGATAAAGAACTGTCACCAAAATAGTATAGTATTTAATATTTTTGATAAATGGTAGTTATAAAGATAAAGGAAACTATTTGAAGGCCCTTGCAGGTCGAAAGTTGTGAGGTTTGTGATAGACAAATAGCATTATGCCATGCAATTCTTAATTTTTGCTCAGGCAACCAAAAATGAATCAGAAAAAATATGGTTTATTTTAAACAACTTGAAATGAAATTCATTGGTGAGAAAAGTAAAGTTTTAAATTTAGACAACAAAGATCAAATGTACAGGTATGGAATAAGTGGAACCTGGCTGAATAGCAGTAACTATGAGAGGGATCTTTGAGTCCTAATGGACAATCACTTAAATATGAGCTAGCAATGTGCTGCAGCCACCAAAAAAGACAAATAGAAGGATAGAATCAAGATTACATGAAGTGTTAGTACCACTTTACAATGCCTTGGTAAGACCATGCTCGGAATAATGCATCCACTTTTGGTTGCCACAATGTAAAAAAGATGTTGAGACTCTGGAAAGAATACAGAGAAAGATAATTAGGGGGTTGGAGGCTAAAACATATGAAGAATGTTGCAGAAAGTGGGTATGTCTAATCTAGTGAAAAGAAGGACTGAGGTGACATGAAAGCAGTGTTCTAATATTTGAGGGATTAAACAAAAAAGAGGGGGTCAATCCAGTTTTCTCTCAAGCACCTGAAGGCAGGTTAAGAAGCAATGGATGGAAACTAATCAAGGAGAGAAGCAACCTAGAAATTTAAGAGAAATTTCCTGACAGTGAGAATAATTAACCAGTGTAACAACTTGCCTTCAGAAGTTGTGGGTGCTCCATCACTGGAGGTTTTTAAGAAGAGATTGGACAGCCATTTGTCTGAAATGATATAGGCTTGAACAGGGGATTGGATTAGAACACCTCCAAGGTCTCTTCCAACTCTGATATTCTGTTAAATGATGCTTGTTATTATTTTCCTCTCTCGACAAAGGAAAAATCCTGTATATAACTGGCTGTTCTATTATAATCCCAAGAAAAAAGGGGGCAGTGGCAAAAGGACGACCTCTTACAGATCATCCAATCTAACCTGCATAACAATGTTTCTCTAGAATATCATATTTAAGTAATTGATTTGTTAGATTAATCTGTTGAAAGTCCTGTGGTTTTCAATTAAATTAGGTATCAGATTGTAAATATTTGCTAAAATTTAATTGTAATAAAACAATTCAATTTCAAAAAGCAATCCACTGAGTTCAGTGATCAAGTATTGGTTTCAAATCATTAAATATTTTTAAAATTACAAACTGTTGAGACTCTGGAATGAGTGCAGAGAAGAGCAACAAAGAGCAACATAGCAGTTTCTAAATTATGGTTAATTAGGTTCAGGGCTTTTCTTGTCATAGAACGCCCAGAATGGAGTTCCGGCACCTTTTTTGGATGAAACCTTGTAGGATAGGCAAGGCGGGTTGTATGACGTGTGAGTTCCGGCACTTTTTTTTTAACAAAAAAAGCACTGATTAGGTTAATTAGCACAGTCATATCTCAGTGGCAAAAATCTGGAAAACTCTAAGAAGATTAAAAAAGGTTATTCTTAAAATAATCTTTATTTTTGCAGCCCATATCTGATAGCCATAATATTTTCTATAATATAACCCATATCAGAAAACAAACTAAAAGATGCTAGAATCGTTCCAGGCACTACTGCTGTTGGGAAACAAAAATAGTTCACCAAAATCAAGAACTGGTTTATAGTGGATTAGTGATTGTGATTTATTTTAGAAGAAATTAAATAGAAAATTATGACTGCTGGCCCACCCATTTTTGGATCTATTGGTAGAGACCCTCAATAGATTCTCCCAAAGGGAATTTAATCATGGATAAAAAATAATTCTACAGATTTGTTTTTATAACATTAATCAAAGGCAAAAGACTTTGCTTAGTCCTTGACTTCCTACTTTGAGGAAGCATTCATTTGCAAATCTGCCTTCTCAGTAGGTTTATTTCTCCATGGAAAAAAGAGGCTGAAAGAATCTCAGATGAAGAGGAATCCAAATCCCTGTCAAAATTATTTTGTGAAAGCTGAATGGATTTTGGAAATGTATTCCTTACTAGGGACACTCAAAAAACAGAAATGATAGAAGAAAGGTTACAAATAATTATGCAAAATTTGCATTAAACATGTTGCAATATTTATAAAAATATCAGCCTGCAAATGCCAACAATCAAATAAATATACAGCATTTACAGAAGGCAATGGATACACAGATATATAAAACATTGTCTTCTGTAAATTAGTTTTCATATTTACAAACTCTCTCTAATACACACATATCACATATTATTTAGGATATACAAGAGAAAATTGCCTATTTTTTAAAAAAACAATAAAATGAAACATTTAATATGAGTTAGTTTCTACCATTAATAAAAATAAAACATAGAATAAGTATTTGCTAAATTCCCTTGCATACAGAATGATATAATAATGTATCTATTTTATTCTTTTACCTTTTTCTTAGATCTTATTTTTTGAATCAGCTGATGGACAAGACAAACTAGCGAAGAAGTGGGGATTTAAAGCATCTGATATACAAGAGCTCAGTAATAAGTATGCATTTTTGTTCTTTATTACATTCTCAACAAATTATTTGTCTGGCTTTTTTTTCAAGAACAAACTGTGGCTTATAAATCCAGTTGGCTAAAAAGCAGAACAATCAGTAGCACCAGTATGGATATAATAACAAAGAAGCTAGGGACAAAACCAGATAGGAATGATGAAATAGTATGCACCACTATAATTGTTTTTATTGAATTAGAAGAGGGTCATTATGCAAGAATTACTTTGTAAGATGATTTCTGTTGATTCTTATTTGTTCTTGTCCTTTTTTTACTTAGCTAACTAAAAAAAAATCTGTTCCTGTATCTTCCTTTCTTTTCCTCTGCCATGAGATATTCCAAGTTTTTAATTTTTATGGCTTTTTAACTTAACAAGAGTTGTACAGGCTTCAAAACTATTTCAGAAGTGTTTTGGACATTGTGTGGCCTTGAAAAAAAGTCACACAACTCATTAAAGCAGCCACATCTTTCTTTAAACTTCAACCTGTAACTATATTTATAAGCATCAGAGGGATACTGTGCTGACGGGATGTCTGAAACACTTCTGAATAATTTGCAAACTGTGTGCAACTCTATTACTTATCAGTTGTATCATTTGATTGTCTATTTAAAATATTTGTGTAATGCATTGCACAAAGAAATAAATATTTTTCAGGCAGCTGGTTCAATATTATGTAAGTTAGGGAATTATTCTGTAATGGGCATGGTCTGTATGCCTGTATGGATTATGAAGTCTTGATATTGTAATTGCCACAATTTTACTGCACAAGAAATTATAATTTGAAATACTTTCTATTTATCTATGATGTCAAGGGTTCCTTTGAAGAAAAATGTTATTATCTGAACCTGACTTGATGTTTGAACCAGAAATTATTCCTATCTTTCATTCCTTCTCTGGAATTTATATTAAAATGTCTTGTCTATTTTTGTGGGCAGAGAATGCCAGGATGTTTAACATCTATGGCAATCAATCAACAGTTATTTTTACTACTCACTCACGTTAAGTCAATGAGATTTTCCAGTTTACTTCTCAGTTTACTTCCCAGGTATAATGTCCGTATTGACAATTTCTTCAGGTGCCTTAATGCACAATATAGTTGCTTCTATCAACAGACTCAGCAGAATGTAATTTGCCAGTAGAAAGGCAGATTTTAGGAAAATCCTAGACCAGCATTTCTCAATCTCGGCAACTTTAAAATGGATGAACAGCAGTCAGAGAAATTATGGGAACTGAAATCCTCCCATCTTAAAGTTACCAAGGTTAAAAAACTCTGCTGCTGGCCTAGACCATTACTGCAGAATTCAAGAGTGCTCAAACTAGTACATAATAACTCTGAACATAATTGCAATAAATTCTTAAATACTGTGCAAGTCACCAGCTTTGATTGAAGCAGTTTATTTTGGGCATAATCCATGTAGCAGCTATGACAGTTTATTTATGTTTACAGTGACTTTCACTTCATTAGCACTGAGCAGCTTTTTAAAATAAACACCTTGGTCCTGCCCTGTAGCAAAACATGAGTAAAAAACAAAGACAGTGAAGTTACACAAGAAACACTGTGTGTCCTTCAGTAAATTTTGGATGGGGGGACTTCTGGATAAAGTTTCTTAACAATTATTTATAAAAGCCACTAGCAGATAAATCATGTAAAATTATAATATGATGTATAAAACCATGATAAATGGTTAAGACATTTTGGTGTTCTGATCAATTAGTAGAGTATCTACTCAGAAGATACGATACACATGGATAATGACATGAACTAAACAATGGCAGAAGCAAAACAAACAACAACCTGCTCCCAAATTCTTCACTTAAACATCCAGAATTTGTCAAGTCAGCATCTTTGCTACAACCTCTCATAATCCATTAGGTCTGGAGGCAAAATTAACTAGAAAGACTGAATTATAGAAAAGGCTTACAAACCACTCAGGATGTTGCAACAGTTGTGTGAAAAACAGTTGTAAGTCACTTTTTTAAAGTGCCATTGTAACTTCGAACAGTCCCTAAACAAATATCTGTAAGTCAAGGACTACCCATATAACATGCCTTATTAATAATTTGGAGATGACATAAATTGTGTAGCAGGCTTTATTATTTCAGCATGTCTCCACCCTCACCGTTTTGTAGATCCTTGTGAAACAGTTTATTATAAGCAGAAGCTGAACCTGCCTTTGTCCTTTCCCACATCTTGGCACTTACCTTTTATGTGGGAAACAGTAGTTTGTGAAGGCATGCTAGCCATATTTTTGTATCCCTCCCATACAGTACCAACAAACATTTTTAAAAAGTCAAATCCTCTTCAGCCAAATCATGTTTTTGCACGTCTTTGCAAGCATTAGATTGACTCACTCTTGTTAAGGTTTAGTCATTGTTAAATTGCTTTTGTTGTCATATTTTGTTATTGTAAACAGAGTTTTTTGAACAGAAACCTTCAAACTTAGAAAAGAGTATAAATATCCTTTCTAATTAGACAACTCATATAGTGTAGAGATTAAAATGTTAAGAAGGAGTGACAAATCCATCCTCACCCACAGAAGTTCATTGTCTGACTTTAATCCACTCATTCTCTCTCAGCCCAACCTATTTCAACAAACTGAGTTATTGTGGGAAAAAACAGGAAGAGGAAGTGCTAAGTAAATCATATCAAGTTCTTGAATGAAAATGAGATGTAAAATAAATATATTAATGATATCAAAAGTGTAGATGAGTGGCAGAACCAGTTTCCTATATGTGTATACAAGTTATAACTATATAGACACAACATCAAAGGCTTGCATAATGCTGGAAGTAATAGGTATGACCTGTCCCAATCTCTCCATTTATCAATATTGACCACATATAATTATTCCACAAGTATTATTAAGACATGCAGAAGCAGGAGAAAATGTTGCATGATAATGTCATAACACAAATGCTTACATACTTGTGTCAGACATCCCAATGATGTAATACTGTATGTAACTGCAACATTTGTGTGATTACATCATCATGAATATATGATAATGTTATTGTCACAGTTTGTTCCTGAAGTCACTGGATTTAATAAAATGCAAATAATAACATTTGGAAAGTTGATGTGCTTGTTTCTCATACTTTTCTTTCCCAGTGAATTCCTCATGCCAGGTTTGGTTGATGCACATATCCATGCCCCACAGTATTCCTTTACAGGGATACGAGGAAATCTGAGTCTTTTGAAATGGTTGGAAAAAACCACTTATCCAGTAGAGGCTGAATTCAAAAAACTTGATTTTGCTGAAGAAGTGTACACTAGAGCTGTGGTAAGACAGATCTATCTGTCTGTCTACTTGTCAGTTTGTCCCTATCTATTGTACCTCTTTTCCTTATCACCATAAACATCTCAGGATTCTTTCCCTACTACTACTATGGTTTACAATTATATAAAAAAGATTATTTGGGAAAGTTATGCTGAATTTGGTGTAATAATTTGATAATCCTTTATCTCTTCTTCTGACTTCTTCATTTCTACTTCAGTACAAACATACAAAGAATAAATTCTTCCTGATTTCTTACAGTTCAACATGTGCAATTCATGAATAAACAGAAGCAGTTGGAATATATAGTAAACATTATTCCAAAGCTAGAATAATTAAATTAATACGTCTGCCCTGAGATAAATAAACCATGAGCAGATAAAGCTAAAAATTGCCTTAAAACCTAAATTTTAAATTTGCTTCTGGATCCAGTTCAAAATTGGTTATGACCTTTAAAACCCTTTGTGGCGTGGGACCCATTGGAGGAGCTGTCTCGTTCCAGTTACATCAACCTGTCCTACCTAGTTAGGCAAAAAGGACATGTTATGGATCTCGTTGGCCAAAGAATTTCCACTAATGGGATTTAGGAGGAGAACCTTCTCTGCTGTTGCCCCTGTCCTATGGAACATCTTGTCCCCTGAGGTGACAATGGTTCCCACTCTTCTGGCCTTTTGGAAGAGCATTAAGACCTGGCTCTATAAATTAGCTTGATTACCCAAGAGTGATATGCAACCTGGGGGTGGTTGATGTCTTATGGGTGTCTCTCCATCTTTCAAACTTTGTCTATTTCTGTACAATTTTATGATGTTTATTTGTAAATCACTCAGAGTCACTTTGTGAGATGAATGGTCTATAAATTTGATGAATAATATAAAATGCAAAACTCTGTTTTTTGGAAGAAGTCCCACTGAACTCAGAAAGACATAAAAAGTTGAGTAATTATTTGGACTTGATTTCAGGAAAGTTCTGCAGAACTAACACTGCATCCATCTGCAGCTCTTTTAAATAGCTGCAAAGATCAACAGTACAATTCTGGGAAAAAACATGACTCCTTTAAAGAGCTCATAACATGTCCTTTCTGAAACAGTTTTGAGGAATCAAATCCAAAATGCTGCCTAGCCCTAGTGAACACATACGTTTATGCAGCTGGAAATCAATGTTTTATGCAATTAGTTTTGCATGGAGTAGTTTTCAACTCTTTAAATACATATGGATGATTTCCTACTGTAATTATTCCACCTGATTTATAAAACAGGAGAGGCTAAGTAAATATGATAGTGTTGTTTTGGTAGAATACTTTATGAAGCACTATTAGCTGCATACTTTAAGTGCATCATTTTTAAACTCTGCTAATGATCTAGCCATTTTTAAGTGCAACTAACCTCAATGGTGAAATGGAGCCTGTAGTTTTTTTTTCTTTTTGAAATCTGTGGGATTTAAAAAGGGAGCCAACTGTGAATAGATTGATTAATGAGAGGTTAGAAATGGGGCTGAGTCACAATTTAGCTGCTTAGAATCAATTAAATATGATGTACTCTTAGTTCTATAATCAATTTTAAAAATGACCAATACTGTTACTCCCCTTCCCTTTAATATAGGCTTTTTTTGCTTTGCTTCTATTTTCTCTGGGAAATCAAATCCATCATATGAAAAGACAAGATGCAAGTTGATATGATTTGTAAAAACATATATTTCAGGAAAAAAATAGGACAAATTAACACAGTTGTACAAAAGAAAGAGGAAAATGAGAGTGTATAAACTGTATGCACCCAGATATTAGGCATTCAGATGAAACAGAGATAAACCAGCTATTCTGATTTATCATTGGTTATCTTTGCACAGTAGATTTGTTTAACTGTGATTTACTGAATAAATTATAATGCTTAACAATATGTTAAACTGGAGCCAAGAAACTGTGTGTTTACCATAATTTGAACTAAATCTTTGCACAGGAAAAAGAATAATAGTTTCTGCTTTGTTTGCTGAAGGCCCTAATTGAATCCTCAAGAGACAGAAGGGAAGGAACATGTCCACCCCTGAAAGACAGAACCCCAGGACATGCTAGATATACACAGCTAAGAATTTTTTAAAAAAAAATTAGATGACATGAGGTAGCATAATAAAGGTATTTTTTTTCTATAATGTCTATAATAATATTTTTGTCCTAACAATTGTCACTGATTATATAGACAGGTTTTTTTTTTTAGAAAATGGTAGCATTATTCACTGCATTATTTTTCCCTGAAACAAATAAATTGTGAGATTATTATTATTATTTTTTTACAGAGGCGAACGCTCAAGAATGGTACAACTACAGCTTGCTATTTTGCCACAATTCACACAGATGCTGCTTTGCTTCTGGCTGACATTATAGGTAAGATTGTAGAGAAAATAAATTGGGATTTATTGATCTTGATTAAAAGTAGATTGGTAAGGCTTTCTAAAGTACAATTATCTAATAAGAACAATAATTAAAATGTATTTCCTTCTCAAATTAGTTGCCAGTAAAAAAACACTGGAAGGAAAATCGGGACTATTATTGATTTCAAATTCCTGAACTGAACTTTTTTTTCTTAGTATATGTCTGTGTGCCCACATGACTATTTCGTATCTGGTTTCGGGTTAGTGGAACTTGAAAATTTTACGTTTAAAAAAAGTAAACAAAGTTGCAAATAGATCCTACTTTTACAGGTAATGAAAAATTTTCAGAAGCTCCAAGTATAGTTCAGATTGCCTTTGTCATTGTAAACTGGATCAATTAATGATATTCCTCTGTTCCCTTATAACATACTTCAATCCTTCAATTACTTTCTATTTAGTTAATAATATAGGGATTTATTTTCTGGAGTCTTCACTCACTTGAGCTGTACATTCTGCTTCAATAGCAATGAATAAATTCCCAACTAGATATGAAAATAGTCATTCTTTGCTCTTAGCCAATAAAGGCTGCATTCATCTGTCAAAGTTAACACAAATTCATCTAATTACCAAAAACAAACCAACAAATCCTAATTAAGTTTGTGGTTTTCATTCTTATCATGAGAAAATGTTTCCATAAAATATACATTTTTCTACTGTTAGTTTTATTTACCTTCTACTACTCATATATAGCATTTTTCAATGTTTGAATTACTTTCAATTTCTTTCAATTTCTCTATACTGTGTATAGAGTTTCAATTTCTCTATACTGTGTATAGATGAAATAAGTTTTAACTAAGGAACTTATAGCTCACATCTCACAGTGGTAACAGTAGATCCTATATTTTGTAAACACTTGCTTTCAGGGGTGGAGAAATTGTAATGGTGTGGCTAAAAAGACACAAACTACACAGGGAGATAATTATGAATTGCATAGAACTCTTTCTATACTATTCCATTCCAAATGAGTGCTTAAAATTGTGAGGTATGCTTGTAATGTCAGAATTTATTGGCATTTTTTTTAAAAAAGACCTGTTAAAAATGAGAATCAACAAAATTATTCTTAATCTTGTTCTGCTTCATATCTTATAGATAAATTTGGTCAGAGGGCATTTGTGGGTAAAGTTTGCATGGATATCAATGAAAGCTTCCCAGAATACAAGGAGGCCACCAAAGAATCAATTAAGGAAACTGAAAGGTAAGCCAGATAGTTCTTCCTGTATGATTTAAGCAGCAATATTTTTTAAGAATGATGAAAGAAAGAGGACAAGGATTTCCAAAAATTAAAGCAAAGACTAACATGTGGCATCTGTTTGTATTTTACTTGTTTCTAATGGGCTCCTACCACAGTAGGAATAATTTCACAGTATTTTGGATTTTCTCAAAAATGTTGCCAAAATAAAGTTTTTTTTTTAAAAAAAGAAAAGCAGCTATAGAGAAACTAATGCCTGTATTGATGTAGCAACAGCAATAACAATTAGACTTATATAGTGCTTTCCAGCCCTGTCTAAACATTTTACAGAATCAGCATATTGCTCCCAAAAATCTTGGTCCTCATTTTACTGACCTTGGAAGGATAGAAGGCTGAGCCAACCTTGAGCTGGTCAAGATCGAACTGCTGGCAGTGGAATGAGGAATTAGCCTGCAATATTGCATTCTAACCATTGCACCACCATGGCTGTTATGCAACACATTTATGGTCATATAACTTTTCTGACATCTTAAAGGTCATTGAACTGAACGCAAAGCTCATGCGTGGATAACATAAAGGTATAAGCAGAATAATATACACTTTTATGAAAGTTCACGTATTAAAGATATTTATTTATTTATATGGCTGCCCTTCTTAAGCAATTTTGGGTGACTTACAATGTATTTCAGACAGCACTGCCTAATTATGTATATATGAGCATGGTCATATATTCCTGTTCGTGTGAAGAGACATCCTTCTTCACTTCAACTTCTATGTAGCCTGATTGATTGATTGGTTGGTTGGTTGATTCATTCATTCAATGGATATAGTCACCCATCTTGCCTTAGCAATTCCAGGCGGCTAACAATATATAAAAGCACAATCCAAATAAATAGTAAACCAGCATTAAACAAACTATGAAGGTAGACAAGATAAATCTCTACAATAACTTTAACCATAATCATATGGGCTCCCACTTTCTACCTAATTCCAAGCAGGGGAACTTATTTATGTCTTCAAAGCTTTTAGAAAGATTATCACTGCGTTGACATTCCATTGGGAAATGCTTTGTGCTATTTGCCTTGCTGGGAACTTGAAAACTAGTAAGTTATGATAGAATATATGTGTCATGGCCCAAACTCAGATACTGATTCTAATTTTGAAGAAGAGTTTTCAGCAGAACCTATGGAATTTCAGCCTCAGGAGATACAAGAATCATATAAAAGTAATCAAAAATAGACATCAACTGGACAGCTGGAGCAGTCAGATAATAATGATATAAGGCCTCCTAGACACCCCGCATTCTGCAAATAAAGAGGAGAGCAAAGCAGAGACATTGCCAGGAAAGGGACAAATTTCTCGAATAATGACAGCTGACTGCTGCCTGATTTAAGACCCAGCCCTGACCCTCGTTTCTTTGCTGGAAACAACTGTCTGATTTCTGGCTCTTGCATGACAATTCACATGGATTCTTCCCATGAAGTTCTGATCTCTGGACAGTCTGACAATCCTCACCCAGCTCTTGGAACCTTGGAATGATGTTGGACTGTTCTTCACTCTTCATTTGTCAGAGACTCTGTTTTGACTTGCATGCTTTGACTGTCCTTATCTCTTTTACCTTGAGTAAAATTTGTGTGAGTCAATATTTGAAATCAGAAGCAGAACAGTTTGTTTCTAGCTTCATTAACTCTCAGCTGACTTAGAAGTGAAATTTTAACTTAACAGTCACACTGCAGAAAAATAAACAGCATAGAGAAACTTGCAGCTGGGAATACCCAGCTGACTCAGCAGCTTGCTTTACTCATAGTCCAGCTGCAAACATTATCAGCCCTGTCAGTATAAGCAGCAGCTGCAAAACAGTAACCAGTCCTCACTCTTCAGAAAATGTCCTATTGCCTGTCCAGAAAAGTTTGATGGGATGCTGTCTCAATTTCTTACCAGTTGGGCATAATGCAATCTATATATGAACATGCATGGGGAGGATTCTCCAGCAGAAAGACATCAAGTTGGGTTTATAATCAGCCTTTCATCTGGAATTGTTACTAAATGGGCCACACCATTGTTAACACAACAGCCCCCTGCTCGATGACTGCTGAATTCAGTTGACAGATCTAAAACCCATTTATTCTGATCCTGTGACAGCACATTGCCAAAATTTGAGAACCGAAACAAGGGTGCCACTCTGTGGCTGAATATGTCAGCGCTTTCCAGTTAATCTCCCAAGATCTGGCCTGGAATGAAGCAGTCGTTATCAATCAGTTTCAGGAAGGGTTGACAGATGAATTTCTAGATGAACTAAGAAGACATGCAGGAATTAGTTCAACTGTGTCTTAGAATAGTTAACAACAGTGAAAACTATAGCTTTTGAGCTATGTTTAAATGTGTTATGTATGGGTACACTTTGAGAGCAAGCCCGCAGTAAATGACAATAAAGGTTATCTATCTATCTATCTATCTATCTATCTATCTATCTATCTATCTATCTATCTATCTATCTATCTATCTATCTATCTGAATGTAGGACAGATGTGAAATTAGAATTCACATTTTCAGGGTATTGTCAATGAAACATGTTTATGCCATACAAAATGCTGCTTATCAAAATAGGACACTTCACTTTTCTGATACAGAGCCAAAAGTTCTTACTTTCTAAAAAAATTATGCCCATAACTATAACATACAATTACGCTTTCACTTGATTTGTATGTTATCTATTCAATTGTCACAGGAAACATTCTAATAACCAGTTGTCTACTGTTAATTATCAACAGCTTGTACACATTTAAGATAAAAATCCTTAGCTGGTACACATTTGCATAGCCTCATTAACCTCCACAGAAAGTGTTGATTTCCTGCAGTCTTTCCAAATATGGCATCCTTTGGATGTATTGGAAATTAAATTAACAGGGAATTCTGGAAATTGTAGTCAAGAACCTTGCGGAGGATATTAAATTGAAATAGTTGGTTTCATGGTTGATCACCTGACTCGCACATCCATTTATAAATCTCTTTCTAATTCCTTTCTCTGATCTTTTCAGATTTGTCCAAGGAATACTGGGGAAAAAAGTAAGTGAGCTGAGTTTTCTTCCGCAGAACAGTATATATAATTACTTCATACCTTGTTTGAGTTTTTAATGCAACAAAATGATCTTGGCAATATGAAACCATATTTTTTTTATATTGAACATCCTGTTCCTAAAATGCTACAAGTCAGGGATTATAAGCGCTCATCCAGATAGAACAACAGGATGTCTCACGTTTTGCCCAGAATGTGTTGCTTTAGTTTTTAAAGCTCTGCCAAAATTGAAAATCAAACTGAAAGCTTTAATCTATTAGAAGGAGAATATTATTAAACATTAGCTGTATTTAATTACATATGAACCCTATACAGCTATAGTTTTATTCTGGTCTCTGCATTTTATTCTTCAGTTCCCATCCAATTTCTTTTTGTGTGTGTGGGACTCCATACAGCCCCTGGGGAACCAATCTTCTTTTCTTGCTACATAGCTTTCTTCTCATTTCTAGGTTGACTTCTAAAATATTGGGGTAATGTTGGGGTCTAGTTCAAAGGATGTATCACAGATGATGAGGGGAAATAGAAAATTTTACCTTAAAAAGAAGTAGCCAGAATGACATTCAAAGAATTGATTCAGTTACAATCACATTGGGGGGGGGGGGTGATTTCTGAACTTAAGAACATTAATTTCAGTGAATTTAATGAAGGTTAATTTCACTGTCTCTTTTATAAACTATTTTTTTATTGAAAAGTTTTATACAAATTTTTAATACAATACAATATCCCCCCTACCTCCCCCCACCCTAACCCTCCCCCCTTACTTCCCAGAGCTGATTACAGGGTTAAAAAAATAAACAAACAAATTCTAGCTAAGCTTATCCAACTATACAAATAATACAATCTCTAAAATACTTTAACTCAAATATAAAAGAAATATTTCAAACAAAAACATAAATAACAATATAAATAATTCCCACTTTAAGCTTTAAGTTATTCAAAAACTAAATAATACTTTTATAAACTATTTTTTGTAAAATAGGCCACATCAGTGGTTTATTTCACAGGGTTGTTATGTGGATATTTTGTTTTATTAGAGGTATGGGAAAGTATTCATCATTGATGCCTTCCCCAAATAGCAATTCTGCCTTATTTATTTAACTTGTTTTCTAGATAACTCCCTATAGTTTATCTTTTAGATTAAATTTAGTTATCATTATAAATATATGAAAATAATCTTTTTATATGTATATTAATCTTGTGCTAGATATAAATCAACAGACTTTCTAGAATCAAATAGCATTGTATATAATTATTAGCTAAAGCCTAAATTTGCATACACTTTATTTTTACTAGCTGATAATCACTATTTTGCTATGTTACATTATGGTTTCATAATAGTGGGGTTGAAAATGAGCCTAAAGCCCCTTTTAATTATGGTTTAATACATGATACATATACAGCAATAGGTATAGCTTAAAATGCTGTTGTACTTACACATTTATTGACAATTCTTTCTATTATTTGAATATCCTTAGTATCCAAGAATATTTCCCATAATAACACCCCGTTTTGGACTATCTTGTACAGAGGAATTACTTAGTAGCCTTGGTAACCTGGCAGAGATTCATGATATCCATATACAGGTAAACCATTTGTTATTGTGTTTACAAAGATGTTATTCACCCAGCAGTTTTCAGAATACTGGTCCTCTTTCTCTAAAGTTAAATTGTGACTTTCTTCTTTCTATAATCTGCCCTATCTAATCTTCAGAACCATCTATCATAAGTTCATTTTTTACAGAAAAAGTCTGCAAGGGCTTTCCAGTCACCAGTAAATGTAGATATTGTCTTTTCTCTATTCAAACAAGTCAGTGAGTTTTATCATTTTCATCAACCATACTTCTGTTGCAGGCATTGCCAAATCATTCCATTTTTGTGTGTACAGAACACTTGTTACAGTTGTCATATATTAAAAGCAATGTTCCATGACTTTTTTTCCAATTGCTTACCGGTAGCTCTCAGTCCCAAAAGTTCTGGTTTCAGTTGAACGTTTATCTTTAAAATCCTCTGAATATCTGTGTGCATTTGAATCCCAAATTTTCTAGCATTTTGCATGTCCACCAAGCATAATAATATAACTATTCTTGTAGTTCATATTTCCAACATACCTTTGAAGTACATTATACATTCTAGATAGTTTTCTGGTATCTTATACCAACAGTACATTATTTTATAAAAATTCTCTTTAACATTATAACATAGAGTAAATTTCAGCCTTTTTAACCACATATTTTCTATTGTTCCAACTGTAAATTATAATAAATTTTATTCACTTTATCGTACAGTATATCTCTACTTGTCCTTCTTCTGTCCCAAATTTCAATAAAAATTGAGCAATCACAGTCCTCATTTGTATGCAAATCTCTTTCAAATCAGTTTAAAATGTTCAGTGTTGTAAGCTGCCCAGGATGGTAAATAAATAAATAAATAAATACCATAAATTATTTGATTAACTTTAAATCTTTAGGATTGCTATAAATAAGGAAACCATTGTCAGGTGTATCCCTCTGCCATCTGCTCTGTTTATTTTACTTTATATAACTCTGGACAAAATTCTGTTATCTCATGTTAAGTTAGCCATTTATGTTTGCCATTTATTTCTTGCATTTCTATCCTAAAACAAACAAAAAACCGAGATAGAATGTGGGAACAGTGCAATTAAGTTTTATTAACGAAATATTTTGATTTCATAGGAATTCTTGCATTTTTAAATAGCTATCATGGTTCACTCAACATGAGGCAAGAATTTGCCGTACTGAAAATATGTGAAGTAGCTAAGTAAGATACAGATATGAAATCAACAGATGAAGAGGGCTATTATCATGGTGGCAACTGGACTATATAGCCTGTTGTTATAGCCTGCACCACTTTTATATCCTTTAAATCACAAGCCAATATTCATTCGTTTCAGTCTTTAATTACAATGTGTAGTCTTTTCTCTGTAAAGTTTGATACATTAATTCCAACTTTTGCTTTCCTAAATCATCAGATATTGTAAAATTAAATGACTTCCTACTGACCTAGTTTGTTTTCCAAGATTAAGTTAGATCATAAATATTGGTGTGTGCCAATTGAAAATTAAGTGGAAGAAATATTTTAAAACTTGAATAAACACAGCACTCTTCTGCTATGTCCAATGTTATTCAGGCTTCTTCTATGCTATCTATATTATCTCTTTAAAATACTGAAGTTCTCAGCTATGAAAGGAGATTTCATCAGCTGTTTCTTCATATTAAACACTAAAATTCAGTATTCCAACTTTTCATAATGTGGTCTAGGTTAGACAGCTCTGCGTCATATGATGCTAGTTCTTTACATCATTATTTTTTGTGAGGGTTTTAAAATATGTTAAAGCAAAATATTTCTTTTCTGTTTTCAAAATTTCTTTTGCATTGTTTGTTTAAAAAAACTTTCAAATAATAATTTAATTTACCATAAAACTACCAGCCAAATTTGACATAGCATGAAGTTTTATAAATATTGCTTTTATTAAAAATGTAGCTTTGTAAATGCTGTGTACTGAATAGCTGCAATAGCTTGCTTGTGTCAAGACATTCATATTATTGTCTGAAGGAGTGAAATTATGTGAAATACTGACCACTTTCTCTGTGTTTTTCGCATCTTACAGAGCCACATCAGTGAATCTAAAGGAGAGCTCAGACTTATAGAAAGCACGTTTCCACATTATCAACATTATACAGAGCTATACGATAAAAATAAGCTGCTTACAAACAAGGTTTGTTATCATGAAAACATTATGAGTAATGTTGCTTTTTGCGTTACAAGTGTTGAATTACTGCTGAAGTAGAATCAATGTTGATCAATCTAGCAAAATAGGCACTGTTTGGTTTTATGAGTTCTGACTTTTCTTTATCTCATCATTTTTATAAAGATCTTAAAACCTGTAGATAAATAATTTCTGTTAGAAAAACAAACTTTTTTAAAAAAACAATGTTTATTTCAAGAAACTATTTACCACTCAGCTCTGGGTTGCATATGTTCAGATGATTACTAGGTAGCAGTAAAGGGGCGTAGAAAGTTCTCTCTCTTTGGCAATTGGCTGAACATATAAAATATATTGTTCTGTACTTTGCCTGTATTTAGTTCACTTATACTTATCTGGCAATACAGATAATTTAGTAGCTCACAAAATTTTAAATGTTTTATATATATCAGCTACCATTTACAAAAATGCATTTCAAATACATACTAGACTACTTTTAGAATATTTTTTAAAAAAATTAATGGATGCCCTTTTTTTAACCTTCCTATATTTTTCCTTGTAATCTAGCCTTGTTCTATTATGTTAAGCTCACAACTTTAACATTCTGACTGCCCCCAGTTTTCACATGCTATTATAAGAACTGCATGAAAATTCCCAATGTATTAATAGCACATTCATGTTTATCTGCTCTAAGCTCATTGTGTATTGCTACCATAGATGTAAGCAGTGGTTGTCAAACATTATATTATAGGACCTATTAAGTTGAATCTTTATTTTCTTTATCTGCAAATATAACCATCTAACTAATAACCCAAAATGGGTGTCACTTTAATTGCCTTTCAGTAAGGAATTAGAAGACTGAAAATTTTACAAAAAAAGTTGAGCAATGTGGATGCATTGCAGGTTATTGCTGTGGTGGTTTTCACAATAGATGCTAAAATTGTTATTTTAAAACCTGAATTGTCAAAATAAAATGATTCAGATAAGTAAAAGTAATATTACTATATTTACTTTTAGACTATAATGGCTCATGGCTGCTATCTTTCTGATGAAGAGCTGGACATATTTAAACTTAGAGGAGCTGCCATTATACATTGTCCTAATTCAAACATATCGTGAGTAATATAGTGTCACAAAGTAATCATACTTTCAAGAAGTGGGTTTCTGATCAATCTTTCCCAACCTGGTGTTCATATTGAATTATTCTCACACTCCTAAATAATGAAGATAAAAACGGAGAGCAAGGATTTGTGGTAGGTTGCTTTTAAAAATGTCAGTCATAAGTTAAATCACGGGTATCCAACCTTTTGGTTTGCATTTAGTGAAGAAGAATGCTTTGGGCCCAGCAGTGGAATTCAAATACCTGAACAACTGGTTCTCTTATTCAATGCAGGCCTGGGCCTCTGAGGCCTAGACTGGACTTCTGGAAGCCAGCCCGTTCTCTGAATGCATCAAAATTTAGCTACCGGTTCTACTGAACCGGTGCAACCAGCTAAATCCCAGCATTGCTTGGGCCACATATAAAATATATAAAATAATTAATGTATATAAATCACATAATAATATTAAAAGTTTGCAATCTTGTGGGACCACATTACTAGGTGTCCAGAGCAGCATGGCGACCCATGGGACACAGGTTGAATCCATCTGGGTTAAATACTGGAAGCATTCGGTTGTCAAGTTTTTCAGATATGAATCTTGGGTCTTAAAGTGAGACAAGAATCCTAAAATCTACTCATCAATTCCATAAAACAAATTCTGGTTGTATCCAATGGTTGATTCATTCAGTCTTCTTTTACATATTTATATACCAGAAACTTATATGGTTGATTGTATTGATTTTATGCACAAGCTTACATACCAGGATTGTAGACATTTCAGAAATGATTCAAAACACTTTTTAAAAAATTTCATAGGACTACAGTAGACATGTCAAACACAAGGCTCGGGGGCCAGATGCGGCCCACAAAGTGGTTTCATGTGGCCCGCGAAGCCATCCTGAAAACAGTAAGGGAACGGCCCCCGCTGCCTTGGCCCTGGCCCAGGCCAGCCGGGATTCAATGTACAATTTTGTGGTAGCCAGCTATGCTGAAACGCATTCAGTCTTAGCTCCACAAGGCCGTCCGGAAACAGCGAGGAACCAGCCCCTGCTACGTCAGCCCCGCCCTCTGGGTGCATGCTGGGGAGGTGTCACCCTTCGTGAGGAATGAAGAAATGGACCATGCCTTGGCCCACCCCCTTCTGCCAGAAACCCTCAGATCTGTCCCACTCCTGCCCAGGTCCCCACAGGCACCCTTGATGCGAACGATGTAAAACTGGCCATCCCCACCCAGTAGGCCACACCCACTCCATCCACGGCCACCCAGTAGGCTGCACCCACCCTGGCTGCACCCACCTGGACTACAGCATTTGTCTACTGTTCATTAAAGCAGCCATGCATTTTTTAAGACTTATGTTTTACATCTTGTTCTAGCACTTTGCGAATAGCTTTTAACGTATCAACACCTCTGCTACATCCATTTTTTTTTACTTATAAAAATGATATCCTTTCATTCTTTTATTTCCAAACTAGATTAAAGAGTGGCCTTTTAAACACAAGGAAGATTCTGAACCACAATGTAAAACTTGGATTAGGCACAGGTTAGTGATTTATTATGTAAGTATTTACTTTCAGGTACTGTTTTAAAAGATTCAAAAGGAGATAAGTCACATACATAAGCACACAATGCATATGGAATACCTTCAATCTTTGCTTACTGATCACTCACTCAGTGACCATTTGAAGTTACCACTATTCAAACTTATGCCAAAAGGAGATTTACAACTGACCTTAGAGTTGTGGTTGTCACAGCATTCCCATGATCCCCATGATCACATAATGACAATTTGGGTGCTTGGCAACTGGTGCCCATTTACAATAGTTGCAGCATCCCACTGTCACATGATTGCCATTTACAAACTTCACCTCCAGCCCCTGACAAGCAAACTCAGCGGAGAAGCCAGGAAGAAGTTGCAAGTCATGGTCATGTGATGTTGCTTTTAAAAACCGTGGTGATTCACTTAGCAATAGCAGTTAGACTTATATACCACTTCACAGTGCTTTACAGCCCTCTCTAAGCAGTTGACAGAGTCAGCATCTTGCCCCCAACCATTTGGGTCCTCATTTTACTGACCTCAGAAGGATGAAAGGCTGAGTCAACCTTGAGCCGGTGAGAATCGAACTGCCAAACTACAGGCAGCCAGCAGGCAGCAGAAGTAGCCTGCAGTACTGCACTCTAACCACTATACCACTTAACAATCATAGCCTGAACCGATATCACAAGTCAGCCTAGTCACATGACAATTTCATTTTACAACCACATGACTTAGCGACGGAGATGCCAGGGCTAGTTGCAGTTGGCAACTAAGTAGAATATCAGTGATATCTACAGGCAGGGCTGGGAGGTCAAAACATCATAAGTAGCATTGTGGTACTTTGACATAAGCTGTGTCCCTTTTCTACAAGCATATGACAATACCATACAGGTGGAGCTCATGCCACAGTTCTGTAATGCTGTTTTCTCCATGCTGATGAAAACAGTAAGAACATGCAGGTGCCACTGTAAAATATGTGGATCCAGTTATTCCTTTCAACTTTCATTATGGAAGAAGAGATAATTTTGACAAAAAAGAGAGGTGTGGTGTGGGGAGGTGTTGAGAAGAAACGGGGACGATATGCTTTAACATAAAAGAAATTTTCAGCCATTTTTATCGTATTAAATAGAGAAACTGAGTGAAACTATAACCTATTTAGGCATTTTTAAACACTCGAGCCTTGCATGTATTTCCCTGCCCTTCACTAATATGACTTCCTACAACCTACGTGGACAATCTACGCACCATCTGCCAGGGTCATTTGAATGATCTCAGAGACAGGATGAATTTAACCTGAATATTTGGGATGCATATTCCAAGTGTAAAAAGATATAGCAATAGGAATGTGATATATTCCATGGATAAAACGGAATTATATAAATAAAATGAAACTTTTTCTGACAGCTGCTTAGGAAAGTGTACGAAGAAAATATCTTTACAGTATACATTTTAATATATTTATATAACCTCCGAAAGTCACCTGATTGTGAGATGGCGGCTATATAAATATGATGAATAAATAAAACATAATAAACCAAGCAGCTGGATCCATCTACAGGCCCCTCTAGCCATTGCCTGATTATCAAATATTTATAAATATCAAGCCCCATCACGCTATATCATCTCAGGTGTTGACCCTGGATCTGTTTATCATTTGCCTGTTTACCATTCACTGAGGAACAGTTGAGGTACAAGAGTTTTGGCTTTATCCTTGAAATTACAGCTGTAGCAGTACCGCTGTCCATCCCGAACTGCGTAAACTCTAGCAAGAATACACCACTTCTGTCACCTTATTGGGACCGTCAGGCCTACCCCTCATAAGTGGGTGGAGGCTGGGCTTCTTTGGGGGAGGAGATTCAGGAGGCGAAATGGGTGGCTTAAGATCTCTATTTTGTTTCCTAACTCTTCACCAAAACGGGGAGCAAATTTTTTGTCCCACGATTTAAGCTTTGGGACCCCCAGATATATGCTGGCAAGTTATATCTGACCTTTGGCAACCCATTTTGCACCTCTGACTTAGAGCATGGATATCCTCCTGTACATAGTGAATTCCTGGAAGATACATTTAAGTTGTCAGCATGATAAAAAGCCTGGATGAAATCATACTTATGTTGCAATAATGAGCATCTGCCTGCATATTTAATGAAACTCCTATTTCCATCTCATGCATAAGGCCTTCCAGACTGATTGTAATGTTCTGCTCTATTGTTAGATGTTGCCGGTGGCTATTCTGCTTCCATGCTTGACGCTATCAGAAGTACGATTGTGATATCTGAAGTCCTTCACCTTAATAAAGAGAGTGAAACAGATGAAAAAGGCTTAACTCTGAAGGAGGCATTCCAGCTAGCAACTCTTGCAGGAAGTCAAGGTAATTCTCCTCTTTTTAATTATCTATCCCCAAAACACAGAAGTTACATCTGATATTCTAGCCTGGCTTGGGGAAAAAAAACTTTTCATTTGGATCTTAGCATATCTTACATCCTAATAATTTCATTTTACTGACAAAATGCACCCTGTATGTATAACCATAGTTTTCTCACTCATGGTTTGTAAAAAAAAAAAAAAAAAAAAAACAGTTCACATATCATATAAGACAAAATTTAAAAAAAAACAAATTGTATAGCTTAATGTGACATTGCTACCAAAATTGTTAAAATATGTGTGTACCCACATGGTGTGGTAGATACTGTGCTGAATTAGGACCAAGATGCTCCACTCAGTGCTACTTTTTACCATGAAGATTCAATGGATGATTTTGGATCATTTGCTATTTCTCCTTCACATCACACACACGATTATTTTGTGTGGAAATTTGGAGATGATCTAGCACTGATCCAATATGCTATGAAATAAGGGAGAATATAAATCTATATGAATGAACAAATAGGATTCTCATTTGTTGATCTCTGTAAGTTTAAAATGTTTAAAATATTTGAAAGATATTTTCACAGATTACAAGCATTTAATACCTTATTTTTCCTTCTGCTATCGCTGGGATTCAAATTTGTTCCCCTGATTTGAAATAAATGATTTTATGGTCCATATGTCCATAAATTTACTTTGATCCTTTTGTGCATCTCTTATTTACTCTAACAGGCATGTGGCTATTGATATTCTACTGCCCCCTGTTGTTTAATGTGGAAACTATGTGAAAGAGGATTAGGAAAAACACCATAGAAAGACACTCTGAGAGAGTTTATTTCAGTATTAAGTTACTAAAATTTAATATTTCAAAAACAGTATTCCTCAGAACTGATGCTGGATCAATTCCATGCTGATTATTGTTCCTTCTTTTGGTCATCAAATGTTATTTTATTTTAAAGAATTTGAGTCATTTTCTCCTCCTCTGTTATTTACTGGAATTATAGTCATAACAGAATTGCGACTAAGAACACAAACATAACCTTTGTACATGAATTATTGAATCCTTTCTATTGATTTCAAAAATCATAACTTGTAACGTACTTAATTTCATTGTGTACAAATAAAGAAATTCATTCTTTTTTTTTTTTAATTGACAGCTTTGGGATTAGATCATATAATTGGAAATTTTGAAGTTGGCAAGGAATTTGATGCTCTGCTTATCAACACCAAAGCTTCAGATAGTCCTTTTGATCTATTTGCTTCTGACCATGTTGAGGTAATCAAATACTGTGTAACTGAAGTATGTTGCATATATATGTAGGAATCCACATATGACGGAATGTCTAGCAGGCCCTGGGAATAGGCAGGAAAGAAACAAATGCAAGAGACACCTCAGCCATGCAGATGGGAAGGAGCATGAGAAAGAGACTCAGAGTAACTCTGTCTTAAGGTATAAGTTGATCTAAGTAGTGTTTCTCAACCTTGGCAACTTTATGATGGGTGGACTTCAACTCTCAGAATTCTCCAGCCATGATTTGAAGTCCACCTATCTTAAAGTTGCCACGGTTGAGAAACACTGATCTAGAGAATTGCTTCAACAGTTTTTTAAGGTTATGTACCGTACTTTACCCTACTAGCAGTATAGACCATCGCAGAAACCCTAATAATTCTTGTTCCTGAGTTTGCCTGCCTCACAAGTACCACTCAAGCCCAAGAAGTTTTCTGGTTGCTTCATAAAAACATAAGAGTTTTGCTTGATCAGGCAACAATCCATCTAGTTCAGCATCCTCTGTTACATAGCAATCAAACAGATATAATAGGAGGCTCATAAACATGAAGAAGATGGTGATATTCCTTTTCCATTATTACTTCATAGAAGCTGATATTTATGACATGCATCCAGGAGGTAGTTATCCAGACTAGTGCTTAATTAACTCACAACAGACTTTTCCATGAATGTATCTAGTCTCCTTTTAAAATCACCTAAATTAAGGGCAGTCATTGCATTAGTTCATAACAAATCCATAATTTATCTTTAGAAATGTAAACAAAGTAGCTCCTTGTACTGGTCCTCCCTCCATTTGTTTTGAATGAATAGTTCCATGTTCTAACATTATGGGGAAAAAAATATTAGTCTATATTTTTCACACCATCCAGAATTTTATTATCTCTGTCTTATCTCTTTTTACTGCTGTTTGGTCTAAGTTAAAGCACTAGAAAAGCTGCAGATTTTCGTTACAAGTCAATCATTTTGCATCCTGTTTTTGCATCTTTTCCAGATGTGATAGATTTTATATAAGAGCTGTTGTATTCTTTTGATACAAAACTACTGGCACTCCAATTTCCCATTACTTTCCTGATGATTGTTAGCATGAAATTTGTTTTCCTTTTTGTCTAATAGTAGCAACCTACTGGATTGACTTTCTCACTTTCCTGTTAATTTTGACTCTATAGCAACTTTTTCTTTATCATTACATTCAACTCAAATTAAATTAATATGTTTGTTTTTGAAGAAATGTGAGGCCATTTCCACTTGATTTCACAGCATTTGCTACTTTAATAATTCATTTGAAAAAGCACTGTTGGAATTATTGCAATTTCCTATTGAGATTAATACTCTTAAATTTGGATATCATAGGTAAAATCTGTTTCATCTCTAGTCCTGATAATTTCACACCATTTATTACCAAGTTAAAAAATGCCAATCCTGATGTTGATCCCTGGTGATCCCATTTTGCATGTTTCTAATACAATCTCTAATTATGTATTGATTCCAACTCTTTGTTTCCTATTCTTATTGCATGATCGTGATCTCACTATTGGAATTGTTTGCTGAGAAAATTTGAGAGTTTCTGAAACTCCAAGTATATAGTATTTGTGAGATCACTCCTGTCTCTTAAAAGTTGTGATGGATTGATGCTCTCTTATATAAATATTCTTGGAGATGTTTGTAATCTTTGCTCCCACAAACCATAAATACATTTTTTTTTAAAAAAAACTTGATTTATGAGAAAAAAATTAATTCTAATAGATATGTTGAAGTGGGACTGAGAAAACAAACAGCTCACTTGCCAGTCCCTTTTTCTTAAACCAAATTTGTAAAATTAATAATTTACAAATTATTAATGTTTTAATATCTATTTTTACAATAAAAAGGACTATATTTTGAAATTTTCCTTTTTTCCCTACATCCTAGGATATAATTGAAAAATTCCTGTATCTTGGTAGGTATACCAGTTATAATTTAAACAGATAGTTTCATATGATTTACTGTTAAAAAATTCTTAAAATATTATTGTGTATGTGTGTATGTTTAATACTTATTAGTTATTGTATAATGAAATGTTATCATTCACACTGAGCATTAATTC